>NC_089805.1:44070506-44370506 GCF_029633855.1 Hoplias malabaricus
TGACACACACAGACACACACACACACTGCTTATGCTTCAAAAAAAAAAAACACGGCATTATTATAACTATATAGAAGAAAATTGCTTATAGGTGTTAATGTAATGTCATTTCTGTTGGCCTGTTTGTTTTGACATTTAGACACTATTTCAAATAACATCCAAAAATGACACACATCAAAACGAAGGTAAAAGATTTTGGTTTGATTGAGGTGATATGCTCTGCTTGTGAAATACAATATAATTTTAAGCTTACAAAAAACCCCCGATACACAGAGGTTGTCCTTGGACACTGTTGACCACTCTGAAATCATAAGGTGTTTGTACAACACATCAGAATTTCTGCTCTCTGTTTGTGGATGTAATCTTCTCGCGTTTAAGGGTTATTTTCTGCTTAGCGCCGTAAATGGAAACACATGTAGAAGCTTTACCAAAGGCTTGACCCAGCAGCCTAATGTTAAAGTCGATTCACAGTAGGTTCGGTCCATGGTGATGTCTCAGCACAACTGGCCATGCTCTCTTTGGGTGGGCAGGGTGGCCTCTTCACCCAATTACATCTGCTAACTAGCATAAAACATCAGGCCATTAGTGATCTCCTCCAAGCGTGTTGAGCTGTGTTTTGAAAAAAGGAGGTGGCTGGCTCACATCTTGGGAGAAGCATGTGCTTCTCACCCTCCCAAGTTAGTGCTATTGTGTGTGACTGGGGGAGTTTTTTGGGGGCGTGTACATGTCTGAATTAGGAGGGTCAAACCCACACAAAACCCTCTGTAATTAAAACTATGGTCCAAATTCTTACAGAATATTTACTGCAACATTCAATTGAATTCAGTTCAGCTGTATTTATAGTAATTTATAATATATATATTATTAATTTTCCAGCTGGTGTCACAAAGCAGTTTTATAGAATTCCGAATCCTATCCCAAAGGGAGTGCCACTGAGGTGATGACGGCAGGGAAGATCGCCTTAGAGCATCAGGGCGAAACATTAAGAGGAACCAACACCCAAAAGTGTCCCAATCTTCCTCTGGTCAACAGCGAAGCAAAACAAAGAAAGAACAGTGTACAAAACAGAGCAGTATTTAAATAGAGCGGAGTATAAATGGAGAGCGGTGTTTAATCAGAGAATAGAGTATAAACAGAGAGCGGTGTTTAATCAGAGAATAGAGTATAAAGAGAAAGCGGTGTGTAATCAGAGAATAGAGTATAAACAGAGAGTGGTGTGTAATCAGAGAGCGGTGTGTAATCAGAGAATAGAGTATAATCAGGGAGTGGTGTGTAATCAGAGAGCGATGTTTAATCAGAGAATAGAGTATAATCAGAGAGCGGTGTGTAATCAGAGAATAGAGTATAAACATAGAGCGGTGTTTAATCAGAGAGCGGTGTGTAATCAGAGAATAGAGTATAAACAGAGAGCGGTGTGTAATCACAGAATAGAGTATAAACATAGAGCGGTGTTTAATCAGAGAATAGAGTATAAACAGAGAGCGGTGTGTAATCAGAGAATAGAGTATAAACAGAGAGCGGTGTGTAATCAGAGAGATGGTGTGTAATCAGAGAATAGAGTATAATCAGAGAGTGGTGTGTAATCAGAGAATAGAGTAAAAACAGAAAGCCGTGTGTAAACAGAGAGTGGTGTGTAATCAGAGAGTGGAATATAATCAGAAAGCAGTGTGTAAATACACAGCAGAGTATAAACAGAGAGCGGTGTGTAATCAGAGAGCGGTGTGTAATCAGAGAATAGAGTATAAACAGAGAGCGGTGTATAATCAGAGAGCGGTGTGTAAACAGAAAGCGGTGTGTAATCAGAGAACAGAGTATAAAAAGAGAACAGTGTGTAAACAGAGAATGGAGTATGGACAGAGAAGTGTGTAAACAGAGAATGGAGTATAGAGAGCAGTGTTTAAACAGAATAGAGTATAAACAGAGAGCGATGTGTTAACAGAGAGCAGAGGGTAATCACAGAGCGGTGTGTAAACAGAGAGCGGTGTGTAAACAGAGAGCGGTGTTTAAACAGAGAGCGGTGTGTAATCAGAGAATAGAGTATAATCAGAGAGCGGTGTGTAATCAGAGAGCGGAATATAATCAGAAAGCAGTGTGTAAACAGAGAGCGGAGTATAAACAGAGTGCGGTGTGTAATCAGAGAGTGGTGTTTAATCGGAGAGCAGTGTTTAATCAGAGAATAGAGTATAAACAGAGAGCGGTGTGTAATCAGAGAATAAAGTATAAAGAGAGAGGGGTGTTTAATCAGAGAATAGAGTTTAAACAGAGAGCGGTGTGTAATCAGAGAGCGGTGTGTAATCAGAGAATAGAGTATAAACAGAGAGCGGTGTGTAATCGGAGAATAGAGTTTAAACAGAGAGCAGTGTGTAATCAGAGAATAGAGTATAAACAGAAAGCGGTGTGTAATCAGAGAGCGGTGTTTAATCAGAGAATACAGTATAAACAGAGAGCGGTGTGTAATCAGAGAATAGAGTATAAACAGAGAGCGGTGTGTAATCAGAGAGCGATGTGTAATCAGAGAATACAGTATAAACAGAGAGTGGTGTGTAATCAGAGAATAGAGTATAATCAGAGAGCGGTGTGTAATCAGAGAATAGAGTATAATCAGAGAGCGGTGTGTAATCAGAGAGCGGTGTTTAATCAGAGAATAGAGTACAAACAGAGAGTGGTGTGTAATCAGAGAATAGAGTATAATCAGAGAGCGGTGTGTAATCAGAGAATAGAGTATAATCAGAGAGCGGTGTGTAATCAGAGAGCGGTGTTTAATCAGAGAATAGAGTACAAACAGAGAGCGGTGTGTAATCAGAGGGCGATGTGTAAACAGAGAATAGAGTATAAACAGAGAGCGGTGTGTAATCAGAGAATAGAATATAAACAGAGAGCAGTGTGTAATCAGAGAGCGGTGTGTAATCAGAGAGCGGAATATAATCAGAAAGCAGTGTGTAAACAGAGAGCGGAATATAAACAGAGAGCGGAGTATAAACAGAGTGCGGTGTGTAATCAGAGAGTGGTGTTTAATCGGAGAGCAGTGTTTAATCAGAGAATAGAGTATAAACAGAGAGCGATGTGTAATCAGAGAATAAAGTATAAACAGAGAGCGGTGTTTAATCAGAGAATAGAGTTTAAATAGAGAGCGGTGTGTAATCAGAGAATAGAGTATAAACAGAGAGCGGTGTGTAATCGGAGAATAGAGTTTAAACAGAGAGCGGTGTTTAATCAGAGAATAGAGTATAAATAGAGAGCGGTGTGTAATCAGAGAGCGATGTGTAATCAGAGAATACAGTATAAACAGAGAGCGGTGTGTAATCAGAGAGAGTATAAACAGAGAGCGGTGTGTAATCAGAGAGCGGTGTGTAATCAGAGAGCGATGTGTAATCAGAGAATACAGTATAAACAGAGAGTGGTGTGTAATCAGAGAATA
The DNA here is from genome assembly GCF_029633855.1 of Hoplias malabaricus. Lineage (NCBI taxonomy): Eukaryota > Metazoa > Chordata > Actinopteri > Characiformes > Erythrinidae > Hoplias > Hoplias malabaricus. Next base: position 44,073,925 of record NC_089805.1, read on the forward strand.
GAGTATAATCAGAGAGCGGTGTGTAATCAGAGAATAGAGTATAATCAGAGAGTGGTGTGTAATCAGAGAGCGGTGTGTAATCAGAGAATAGAGTATAAACAGAGAGCGGTGTGTAATCGGAGAATAGAGTTTAAACAGAGAGCGGTGTGTAATCAGAGAATAGAGTATAAACAGAGAGCGGTGTGTAATCAGAGAGCGATGTGTAATCAGAGAATACAGTATAAACAGAGAGCGGTGTGTAATCAGAGAGAGTATAAACAGAGAGCGGTGTGTAATCAGAGAGCGGTGTGTAATCAGAGAGCGATGTGTAATCAGAGAATACAGTATAAACAGAGAGTGGTGTGTAATCAGAGAATAGAGTATAATCAGAGAGCGGTGTGTAATCAGAGAGCGGTGTGTAATCAGAGAATAGAGTACAAACAGAGAGCGGTGTGTAATCAGAGAGCGGTGTGTAATCAGAGAATAGAGTACAAACAGAGAGCGATGTGTAATCAGAGGGCGATGTGTAAACAGAGAATAGAGTATAAACAGAGAGCGGTGTGTAATCAGAGAATAGAGTATAAACAGAGAGCAGTGTGTAATCAGAAAATAGAGTACAAACAGAGGGCGGTGTGTAATCAGAGAGTGGTGTTTAATCAGAGAATACAGTATAAACAGAGAGCGGTGTGTAATCAGAGGGCGATGTGTAATCAGAGAGCGGTGTGTAATCAGAGAATAGAGTATAATCAGAGAGCAGTGTGTAATCAGAGAGTGGTGTGTAATCAGAGAATAGAGTACAAACAGAGAGCGGTGTGTAATCAGAGAGCGGTGTGTAATCAGAGAATAGAGTACAAACAGAGAGCGGTGTGTAATCAGAGGGCGATGTGTAATCAGAGAATAGAGTATAATCAGAGAGCGGTGTGTAATCAGAGAATAGAGTATAAACAGAAAGCCGTGTATAATCAGAGAGCGGTGTATAAACAGAGAGCGGTGTGTAATCAGAGAGCGGAATATAATCAGAAAGCAGTGTGTAAATACAGAGCGGTGTGTAATCAGAGAGCGGTGTGTAATCAGAGAGCGGTGTATAAACAGAGAGCGGTGTGTAAACAGAAAGCAGTGTGTAATCAGAGAAAAGAGTATAAAAAGAGAACAGTGTGTAAACAGAGAATGGAGTATAGACAGAGAAGTGTGAAAACAGAGAATGGAGTATAGACAGAGCAATGTGTAAACAGAATAGAGTATAAACAGAGCGGTGTGTAAACAGAGAGCGGAGTGTAATCAGAGAGCGGAGTGTAATCAGAGAGAAGAGAATAAACAGAGAGCGGTGTGTAATCAGAGAGCGGTGTATAAACAACACCTTTTAAACATATGAAAAATCCCAAACGAAAAAATATATTAAAAAAACATGCTCTCTGCAACTGTCTGACACCCACACACACACACACAGGCACTGGCAACTGTATTCGGCCATCATTTTTGAAATACTCTTTCCTGAACATAAAATTGTGACAACAGCAGATCAGTTGGATTTTACTGCTCCAGTCCGCAGCACCTCGGCTGAGAAAGGCTGCCCTATACCAGCGTGCTGTAAGAGTGTCAGTGCTGTGTTAATAAAGTATACTGAGCGGCTGGTGAACAGAAAACAGTCCTAGTTTAAGTCCAGTCTCAGCGGTGAGTTAGTGGGCGTAAAGGTATTACTGTGTGGCATTAGCAGAGGGTTCAGAGATGAGTAATCCACAACCTTCGAGCTTGTACGCAATTAACAACATCATATTTCACAGGGTATCACATTAAAAAAGTAACAGATGAGTGATAATGTTGTGTAGCAGCTGTCGTCCATGATGTGTGGATTCTAATGGGACGAGGAGGTGATTTAATCCTCTGTTTACACTCAAGGTCCTTTTGTGCTTTTCTGTGCGTACGTGAGGCCCGAGGCTCGCCACACTTCAGCACAGACAGAGAGAGAGATGGAGAGATTAAGGAGGAGAGGAGAGATGACAGATAAGAGGCTGCTATAGTACAGCTGACAGTGACTAATGCCTGGTAATTTACAAAGGAGCTCACATTTCTCATGTTTACATCTGAGAATTATTGAACTTTTAAACTGTGACTTTTTATATTGTGTCCAGACGTTTATGAACTGAAGAAAATGTAGTATCTTAAAAACACACCCACCTGGCCAATTTATCAGAAACCCTTTATTTAAGTATGCAGAACAACAGATTGAATACAGACTGTAACTGTAGCCCTACAAAGTTATGGATGCTTGATGTTCTTTCTGCTTCTGTTTTAGAACATAAATGTGAAATCCCAGTTTACACCCTTTTCAAAAGGAACGATATGAAAACATCAGTAAATATAAAACTTATTGTTAATCATATACCACATCGGAATGCAAAAATAGCGTGTTAAACCTAATACACTAGTATTTTCCTGATGGAGTGTGATGGTAAGCTCAGGTTTAACTGTGGTGGATAACTGATGCTGTAGATTGTAGATTTAGTCCTGAAACTACACTTCATTTCCCCCGCTCCCTCCTTTTCTTTCCCTCCTCTCAACCCTGCTGTACACAGCTAAGCTTCACTGCCCCTGAGCAAACAGATACGGCTCAAATAAAGCCCTCCCTCTCCCCCAAAATAAAGACCAACAGCAGAGAGGGCAGGCCTGGGTCCATTTGAGCCTGGAGCTCTCGGATAAACAACAGACATGTATTGTTTCATAGCAATCACAGTACAGCTGTCACTGGACACCCAAGATGTCAAGCCACTTCCATTACACTTCATATTTGAAATGGCAATGACGGGCTTAAGTCGTGATTTGCAAATTCAGTTGGCTTTATTTATAGAGAGCTTTTTACAACGGATGTCCCAGACCTTTTTAGAATTCCCAGTCTTTGCTTAAAAACAGGAGGAATAACCACAGAAAGGAACCGAGTCTCAGAAATTAACCCTGCCTTCTCCCGTGGACACCAGATTAAAAAAAGCAAAGAACAGAGTATAAACAAAGAGCAGTATGAATGAAGAAATGCTGTTCTCACGTTTAAGATCTCAGAAGATCTTTATATTTTTGCTGAAGTGTAACTTGCCTGAAAGTTTTATTGACTGTTTGAATTAACACAGAAACCCATATGTAAACCAAGTTGTTTAATTTTGTAGCACTTTTGTGCTGTGTTTACTTTCATGCAGTTAGTGCTCTTCTGAATTTAGTGTCAGTTCCATCTACAGCAAAAACAAATCAATTTTACTCAACTATGGAGCAAGAATAGAGCAGTATCCTCTTTTCTGTTCATGCTTTTGAATATTTGGACATCTCTTCACCGTCCAAAGACCTCCTGATGCCTTTTCTCTGTCGTGAGCAGAAAGATAAAGCCTAGCATACCAGACTGAGACACTTTTTTTTTTTTTGTAACTGACACTGGGGCTTTGTAAACAGATAAGACTGGTTTTGAGTGAAAACAGGCTTGAGAGCTGCAAATGGTGAGGGAAAGATCAGCAGAGTTTTATAAAAAGTTTTTTTTTCACCTTTACGAGGTTTCATTACCAGAGTGATGTGAACAATGAGCAGATCTAGTTAAAAGAAAAGCCGAGTCTCATTTGTCAGTCGGCTGATGGCAGGAAAATGTCTATGAATAAAATAAAAATGAAAATGTCTGTAGTGAATAGTGACTTTTGGTAATGCCACAACACCCTTAATTCTGACCAGCGCTGGATAGAAGAGACAGTGGAAGAACAAAAATTCCCTCTGACCTGTATTTAATTGTAAATGTGTTACTACTGGATGACTGAAGTCTAACCTCATCTACATCTGTGTATTTGGGCAATTTTAGACCAGAAAACTGCTAATGAAAGTGAGGTGATGGTGTGTTAATGTGTGAACTGTTTTGAGTGGATCAGACACAACAGTTCTCCTGGAGTTTTTAAACCTCTCAACCTTCAAAGAGGTGGAAGGGCCTAACAGAGTGGACAGTTAGTGAACACAGGGTTTAAAAACTCCAGGTGCACTGCTGTGTCTGATCCATTTGTACTAACACAACGCATACCACTTCAGTGTCACTGCAACGCTAAGAATAATCTACCACCCAAATAATACCTGTTCTTAGGGGGTCTTCTGTTTTCTTGGAATATGTACCCTGAAGTAGTTGCCAAATTATACTTGTTCTGTGGTGGTGCTGACCATAAAAGAACAGAATGTAATGGTGGTAAGAATGTATTATAAAGTATGCAGCGAAACAAGTGGACTACACTGTGTAACTTTAGAACTACAGTGTGCTCCTGTATGGTCAGTGGACTGAGAATAGACAGTGACTGTAGAAACAAGGTAGTTGTTCCTAATCCAGTGATCATTCAGTGTATATTACACACTCAAACACTAGGATTAGAATTAGTATTAAATGCGCAATTGGTGCACAGTTATAGTCTTAGCTCAGCAGCTGGTGCTCTAATGAATGTGTGGTTTGAATGGTCCCGGGTGGTCCAGATAAGCGCCAATGCGTCATTTAACCTACAAACGAGGAAGAAACAGCCCAGGTGTTCACTGTTAATCTGGGGTGAATGGGTAAAAGCGTGTTGCTTAATTAATTCCCATTGCTGTTCTGGATCCTGTGTGGTGAAAAATGTTTCTACTGAAACGAAGGCTATTATAGACAACTAAGTACAGTAACAGCCTATACTCTTCTTAAAAGGCTTTAAAGTAGATGCTGGAACATTGCTATGAGATTTAGATGGCTTTCAGCCACAAGAGCATTAGTGAGGTCAGGTACTGATGTTGGACGATTAGCTCTGGATCACAACTCCAACTCGTCCCAGAGGAACTGGATGGAGGTCCATCACTCCAGAGAACTCCAGTTCCACTGCTCCACAAACCAGTGACGTTTGGGCCTTTTTAGCTGGTAAGCCTTTTAAGGTCTTCCTCCTGTTCAGACTCAAAGTTGATTCAGAGCCTAGTGGGAATCATATGGCACAAGACAAAGACACACCCTCACAGCACATCATACTCTCATGCAGTCAGTCACACAGCCCCTCCACCTGTTTAAGACTGTGGCAGGAAACTGGAGCACCTGGGGGAAACCCACACAGACACAGGGAAAACACAGCACGCTCCCAACAGACAGTGGCCCGAGACGGGGATTAAAAGTGAGTGTATTTTAAACCGTACTGTTGGCATTGAGTTCATGGTAGAAATCCTTGACACCCTCCCATTTCTGACCTTCGCTATTTAAAGCCACTTTGAAAGTGATCTCAGATCTCTACCAGCCTTTTCCAGTTGATTTTCCCATGACCCTCTCTGCCCAAGGGCACTCAAGTCTGAGGCTCAGGGGTTTTGATTACAGACCCACTTCTCTTTGCCCTGATTCAAAGCCAAAAGAGTTTCTTGGAAAAGGAGGATTTTCTCTTGAATGTTTTCATGGCGTTTTCTTTGAAGAATCTGACAGAGTCGTGTGGGTACAGTATGTGATTGTCACGTGTGAAGCATGAAATGGAGATTTATTTAGAAATCCTCAAAGAGTGTTTTTACAATGTATGTCTTTCCAGTGAAATGAGGAGGAGGGGTTTGTTGAAGCTGTATATATCAGTGCAATAAAAATGTTTAAACTTTCAAGGAAAAAATTTGCCAATGGGCAGAGTGCCACTGGACACTGCTGTGGTCACAACAGCACAGATTTATAATAGATTGACCAGTATATTTGTAAATTCATTAAATAAACAAGTTAAAGTGTGCTCTCTGAGCCAAAAAATAACCCCCAGACACCTTTTATCCTCTGCTCAGGACCCCCACAGAGCAGGTGTGATGTGGTGGTGGATCATTCTCAGTGCTGCAGTGACACTGACGTGGTGGTGGTGTGTTAGTGTGTGTTGTGCAGGTGTAGAGTGGATCAGACACAGCAGTGCTGCTGGAGTTTATAAACCCTGTGTCCACTCTCTGTCCACTCTGTGAGACACTCCTCCTTCGTTGGTCCACCTTGTAGATGTAGAGTCAGAGACAGTAGCTCATCTGTCGCTGCACAGTGTGTGTCGGTCGTCCTCTAGTCCTTCATCAGTGACACAGGACACTGTCGGCTGGACGTGGGGGTCCTGTGAGGGTCTACCTTTTGGTGGAAAGTACATGAATGTGAGGTTTTATGCCAGAGTCACGTTTCTCTCTTCTAAGGCCATCTAATGTCCGAAAGAGTTAAACACTTAAGAGGATTTGAGAAAAATGCTCCTTATCCTTCACAGAAGCCCCTTCACCTCCACAGAGCTTTAGGGCTATGGCAGGAATGCCCCTAATCCACCTGCTGTTCCTGAGCTTTACGGTTACTCTTTATTCTTCAAACAGAGGGAGTTGATATTCACCCTCACATGAGTTTAACTGTTAGAATTGGAGGAAGATGGATGGATGGATGGATTAGGGGCAAGAAACCACCAGGAAAATGGGGCAAGTGGGGGTTAAAGAACAGCTCTGTCCTCTCCCTCAACATCCACAGCTAAGGTGGAAGATCAAGGAACCTTATACCCCACATGCTGCCCACTGCTCTGGATTTGTAGTTCATTAGTACCCACAGCCCCTGGTGCACTAGTGAGGTCAGAGAATTCGGGTTTGGGACAGAAGGATTGCTCATTTGAAAGTTGGGAATGGAAGGAACAGCTCTGTCTCCTCCCTCAACATCCACGGCTGATGTGACCTTGAACAAGGCACCTAACCTTCAACTGCTCCCCAAGGGCTGGGATTGGCTGCCCACTACTCTGTGTGTGTGTGTGTTCACTGCCATGGATGGGTTAAATGCATAGGCACAATTTTTGTTTTCTTACTGCTGTGCAATGAAAATAAAAGCATTTTTATTTTACTTAATGGATGGATACACTTAAATGAAAGCTATTAATTGTGAGTTTTTCCTCCTTCACTGCATTACCAACCCTTAATCTGGGAATGCTTTTGGCTAAATGTCGGAACATAGCTGTGAAGATTTGATAGCATTCAGCCATGAGAGCTACAGTGAGGTCATTTTTTGATGTTGGATGATTAGTTCTCACTTCTCATCCCTAACTGATTGGCTTGTACTCTGTCACCCCAGAGAAAGCAGTTTCCCTGCTCCACAGTGCAGCGATGTTCTACCTGCGCCTGGCCTTGAGCATGGCATTAGAATGAGGGCATTTTTACACGATGCTAAACATCTTTGCGCTGGGGATTCTATTGTTTTTCTGTGGAGAGAGCAGCACCATTTAACTCTGCTGTGCTACCAAGCAGCTCCTCACTTTTGCCAAATTGAACTTTGACCTACTTTCCACTGACCTTTCCAAAGCACAGCCAATGTGACGGACTGAAGTGTATGATGTAACACAAGCAGCAGTTGCTGTGGGTTGACAGATACTGTAGATATGGATGAGAAACTCAAGCCGTTTCTCAATACGTGTTCTTGTTTGTACTGGTGTTCTCGTGTTCTTGTTTGTACTGGGGTTCTCGTGTTCTTGGGAAACGTCATCAGTCTCAGCCCAAGTACTGTTCCACGTATTAGTCCACATCTAGCCAAGTACAGATCACATATTTGGATGTGTTCTTGCTCCGCCCGTAATATCGAGGATTAACTGGACGTGACTTCTGTAGACTTGAGAGAGTCTGAAACGTTCCAATTACATCACGACCACAGCGTCCTCGGGAGTTTGTTCTTGTGAGTCGAACTCGCCAAGTTTGTACTACAAAGTACAGCAGTTTGAACTTGCCATATTTTGTATTGAGAAACAGCCTCATTCTCACAGTTTCCCAGTACCCAGTGCTCTATAACACCACTTTAAAAGTACATCACGACATAGTGAGGAAAAACACAGAATGTCGACTTACCAGGTTCGAACTCTGATAACAATTTCACATTTAACTGTGGGAGGGAACTACACATATGAATTTAGCCTGTTAGCAACAAGCTCGCTTAAAAACGTACACTGATGACACTAACACCGCTCAAAGTCAATCAGAACGCAGGCGAAACGCAAAAAGCTTGTCACGTCAAAGCCCCCTTATTTGCAGCTGCTCCATTAAAGTCTGAACTTTGCCAGTCTCTTTTAGCAGCTGCTGAGCTCTGTAAAATAAACAGGCTTTTCACCAGAGGCTTAGTAATTGCCACCTTTAGAGCTAATGGAGCAGATGGATGGTTCGACTGAATCTCGAGGGACACGGCTAAACGAACAGTGTAATGAACTTCACCTGTGGTGTCATCTAAGGTAATTGGAATAATTACTCTGAATTTTTTTGCTTTCCAGCATTGCACAACACTCCTACGCTGTGTGTGTGTGTGTTTGCGTGGTTAAAATCTGGAAATGAGTTGTGTATTTCAGTTGTGTAAAAGTCTGCAAACATCATTGAGGCAGAGGTCAGAGTAGAAAAAAAAAATTGCATTACAGATGTGAGATAAACTGAAAAGAGTTAATAATCTGAATAGAGCTCCTGCCCTCTACAACCTCACTAACACTTACACTGATCAGCCATAACTTTAAAATGACCTCCTAATTCCTACTCTTACTGTCAGGTGCACTCTGTATTTACACAATTACAGACTGTAGACCAGCTGTTGCTCTGCATACCTGTGTGTTGGTCAATCTCTACCTGGGACCTGACACTGAGGTGTTTAAAAATCTGCAGTTTTTAATCCCCTCAGTGTCACTGTAGTGCTGAGAATCGTCCACTATTCCTGAAAATATTCCCACCAACAAAAAGTGTGCAACCACAGGGCAACAGAAACTGAACAACAACAGATGAGCCGCAGTGTCTCAGTCTGACTGTACACTGCCAAGGGAGGCACAAGAGGGACATTTCTAATAAAGTGGCCATTAGCAGCTCAGTTACTGTAAGGACTACACTGACCACAATAACATCAGGATTCATTTTCTATCCCAGTGGTTCACAAACATTTTTGCATTGTGCACTTCCTGTGCTTGAAAAAAACCCCACTGGAATTCTAATTCACAAAATGCACTATGTATAGTATTTATTTTTACTTGCTGTACCCCCACAACCCCCACCCCACCCCCACACATCCCTCACAATGTCCCTGCGCACCCATTTAACCACTACTTTCATTCATTCAAAAATAGCATGATGAAAATTTCTGATCCTTGTCCTTTGTCGTGCGCTAAAACTAAAATAACACACACTACACGTAGGCTCCATGCGGGGGGTCATGGTTTGCCAGGGAAGTCTTTTCAGATTAATGATCAACCTGCACAGAAATGTGTTCTGTATGAATTACTAACTTCAAAAGGCACAGTAACAGCTGCCGTAAGCTTCTCAACAGACCCCAGCAAAGACCTCCACAAAGTGTTCATCACAGACCAACACACAACCCTGCATAAAGCCCTACAATGACCTCAATACTAGTTCAACAAAGACTACAACAAAGCTCTGAAGACCCCCATCATCTTTTCCCAAAGACCCCCACAAAGCCCTACACAAACTTCCACAGAGGTCTGCAATGACTTCAACAATGTTCCCAACAAAAAAAAACATCTACAATAACTACTACACAACTGTACAGACCCCAAAGACCTCCACAAATCTCAGCCAAGACCCCCTCCACAGACCTCCCCACGATGGCAGCAGTGTAATCATTTACACATCAGTAACGGTAATGACCTTCAGTGTGTGATTCACTCCACCACACCAAAACCAGTACGTCATTCAGTTTCAGAGTGAGTGTGTTTGTGTGTGCTTGTGTTTGGCTGAGTTTCAATCCCCACATTCCAGTCGTTCCTCCGGTCACTGTGGTCCTGCTGCTGCACTGAATTCCTCGGACGCTCTGCTGCACCTGGAGCAGAGCACCTGCACACCTGCAACTTTATCATCACACACACACAAGCACACCCAGGCTAAATACCTCTTATCACCACATACACACTCCTACTCAAATTAAACTGATGCATGAGGATCCTCTGGACAGCTACTGACCTCTTGCTGCTGACCCCATAAGACTCATAATGTAGAGACACAAACAAGAGTTAGAAAGTTTCTAATAAAGTGGCCAGGGAGTTGGATTACAACGTATTATACCTAATAAAGTGGCTTATTAGTGGAATGTCTGGGTTTCTAATAAAGTGGACGGCTAATGTAACTATTAGGGGAGAAATATTTGATTATTCTTGTAACTGACCACGAAACTCACAGGAACGCATTCCACACTCTGCAGTTTAAACTTAAACAACAGGAAATGATAACAGTCTGTGAATTTCCTCGGCAGAGAACACGTCATTTTCTTCCACAAAAAGTGAAACCTAGTGCACTTTCCTGAAAAATATTCTCATTCTGATTCTCATTCAGTCCTTTCATGGTCAAGTCATAAACGAGGAGTCAGCTGCAGTTTATTAAAGAAAGACATACACTGCCATACGATAATGTGTGGTTTGATGTATAATAAAGTTTATTAAAAACACATTTTTATGAGTAATGTTTGCATACAAAGCAACAGGGAATGATCCCACTAAAACATTTTAGTGTAATGTTCAAAATATGTTTTATTTAAAATGGCAAACTTCACGAAAAATGTAGTTGAACATTAGACTAAAATATATATGTGTAACTTTATTAGAACATTTGGGTAACGTTAGACAAAGTTGTGGGAAGGTTCTCTGCTAGCTGGGTGTTAATGTAGTTGAATATAATTAAGAATAAGTGCCTTTTTTCATGTCTAATGCTAAAAATATAAAACATATATTTGTGTTAATCTCAATTTAAAAATAGCCATTCATTCATTGTCTGTACCTGAGCCTACCTGGAATCATTGGGCGCAAGGCAGGAATACACCCTGGAGGGGGCGCCAGTTCTTCACAGGGCAACACAGACACACACACACACACTTTTGACTCAAACACACGGACACAGAATGAACACACCACACTCGTCACAGACAGTCACTCGGAGGAAACCCACGCAGACACAGAGAGAACACACCACACTCCTCACAGACAGTCACCCGGAGGAAACCCACGCAGACACAGGGAGAACACACCACACTCCTCACAGACAGTCACCCGGAGGAAACCCACGCAGACACAGGGAGAACACACCACACTCCTCACAGACAGTCACCCGGAGGAAACCCACGCAGACACAGGGAGAACACACCACACTCCTCACAGACAGTCACCCGGAGGAAACCCACGCAGACACAGGGGGAACACACCACACTCCTCACAGTCAGTCACTTGGAGTCACGGGAATCCAACCCACAACCTGTGTGACTGCAACACTACCTGCTGCGCTGATTTGGATTTAATATACATTCATCCTTTGGTGGCCACTGGGGTTTCCAGGTGCAGGTGTATTTTATGGCTGTAGACGCTTGTGACATGTCCCCACCACTTTTTCCAAAATGGTGGACTTTTTTCCTACCATGTTTTGGAAGTATACTTTGTAAATACTTCACATAACAACTTGCTACACATCTCTGTCCAAATCTGCCCAGTGAGTTGAAGTCTCACTCATAGCATGCACTGAAAATACTTAATGTATTGTTCAGCACGGATAAACTTGATTATCATAGCTGTAAATCATTCAAAAACCTCTTCCTTTTATTCCAAGCACTAATATGTTTTGAGTGAACACAGTAGACAGCGAACTTGATTTAATAAAGGGAACATGAATTTAAGAGGCAGCCAGCTTTCGTTCTTGTCACTTTTCAATGAAAATTTAAACCCATGGTTCCAGGACCCCCAGCGAATACCAACTTCAGAGGACACTCAAATCGCTTTTATACAGTGGTATACTGACATATAATCACATCCTCCTGTACACTTCACATAATCATACAGATCATCCCTGATGCAACAGAAGTACTGTACATCATTGATTTACTGCAGTTTAAAAAGAATAATGTCACACAATAAAGCACATGTCAAACAAACAAACAAATGAACAAGTCGTGAGGTGAACAGCGCTCAGACAGAGTGTACTGGAGAGAATGTAAGAAATTACAGGAGGCTACAATAGAGTAAATTTCATTTGTGTGGATTCAACAGAGTACTCAGCTCTACACAGATTTATACTGTTTTGTTTTTACATTTCTGGATATATTTCTACATATAATTAATGGATGCCGAATTACAGACACAGAGGGCTTTTACATATATATATATATATATGCAATTCTATTTATCTGAATTTAATACACTGAAGTAATAAAGAAACATGCCACATATTGTTTACTTATTACTTCAGCGTATTAAAGTCAGATAAGTAGTGACCATGTATTAACACGGGCAGAAGTGTGTCCTCTGTAGAAAATGTGTTACTAATTTTCTCTCCGAAAATCAACTAAATATTAGTTTAACAACCTTTGCTTTCCACTACCTATGTTTATTAAGTGCGTACATATGTATGAGTTTCAAATGTTGGAGTGTCGTGAGCTTCATTCCTCTGAGTTTAATATTGCGTTTAATGATTAAAAACACACTGCTTGGGGTCTGGTACTCACACTCTGTGTCACCCACACACTGACCTCTGTGTGTGTTTTACTTCAGAGCAGAACTCTCTGATCTTACACACACAGACCCCCTGCAGACGAAACCTCCGTCACTGGCCTCTTTGGCATTTCATGGTCTCCGTGACCCTTCATACTCACACCACTGTGAATAATTCAGATACAAGTTAGCAGATAGGAATTCACACAGGAATTCTTTATATTGTTGTAATGTCGTATCATTTAAGGATTTACATCATTTAAAATCACTGCGACCAATGCGATTCATTTAATGACAAACGAATATACAGTAAACAGTGTACATACAGTGGATAGATGATGGTCTCACTCTTAATTGTGTTACATTCACATAAATAGGAGAGTACAACTTTGTAATTTTATGCAAAAGAACACATTTTTTCTCTTATGGGAAATTCAAACCTGTAATTTTATTTTTCATTCATTGTCTGTAACCCTTATCCAGTTCAGTGTCGCGGTGGGTCCAGAGCCAACCGGAATCACTAGGTGCGAATACACCCTGGAGGGGGCGCCAATCCTTCACAGGGCAACACACACAATCACTTACACATTCACAGTTACGGACACTTTTATGGACTGTGGGAGGAAACTGGAGCACCCGGAGGAAACCCACACAGACACAGAGAGAACACACCACACTCCTCAGAGACAGTCACCCGGAGGAAACCCACGCAGACACAGAGAGAACACACCACACTCCTCACAGACAGTCACCCGGAGGAAACCCACGCAGACACAGAGAGAACACACCACACTCCTCACAGACAGTCACCCGGAGGAAACCCACGCAGACACAGGGAGAACACACCACACTCCTCACAGACAGTCACCTGGAGCTGAACTCGAACCCACAACCTCCAGATCCCTGCAGCTGTGTGACTGAGACACTACCTGCTACGCCATCTTGCCACCCTCCTGTAATTTTGTAATTCATAATAACACAGAACAGTGGTTTCATACGATGATGTGATGTCCATATTATGTCATTCCAAATCAGAAGAGATGTAGGCTAATTTTATTAAGCCATTCCCATTATAGCTGTCCTACTTTAGCTAACGCTAACAAGACAATGTGTTTCCCTGACACTGTCCGTCATTCTGACCTGACTAATGGACACTCGATCTCATTAACGTTTAAAGGGAGGTCACAGGAAAGGCATGTCTGTAGCCATTATTCGCTTGTTAATTTAATGAATATAAAATAGTTAGGGTCAAATTTTATGTGTTGCTGTATAACACGAGTCAGGCACTGAGACATGGATTTGTCTGTTAATTTCCACAAAGGCAAAAAAAAAAAAACAGGAGCACGTAATAGTTCTGTTATTAATGTCTGTACTGTCTGTTGCTTTTAAACATTGTTATCCCCATTTCACCCTGCTCTTGAATGGTCAGGACCCCCACAGAGGTGTCACAGGTATGATTTGGGTGGTGGATCATTCTCAGCGCTGTAGTGACACTGACCTGGCGGTGGTCTGTCAGTGCGTGCTGCGCTGGAACAAGGAAAATTCTCTTTGTCTCTTTGTCTCTGTTCTGAACCACTTCTTCAGCTGTGATTAGATCAGCTCCTTTAACCTAATCTCCATGCTCCCCCTTCACTCCTCCACTCTCATCTGCACTAACTTCATTTCTCCTCATTCTGCAGCGTGTGTCTGTGTTGCTTTTCATGTACATACGTCCTCTGTCCAAACACTTTGCGACACTGGTGACCCCGTCTGGCCATCAAAAGTTTGGGAACACACAGCATTTCACAACCTTTTTAACTCGTCAGACCATTGGCTGCTTTTATTTTCAACATAACAATTTAACTTGGTGTGTTTAGAGGAAAATATAAACAATATTTCAACTAATAATTTCTCTATTTTGTTTTTAAATCATAATTCCCTTAGGTGTGGCACGTGGGACAAATTCTGTCATAAATTCATGAAATCGCCACCACCACCTCGTCACCTGCTTCTGTCCATGACTGCTGTCTCCTGCTGAGCTCCGGCTGCTACTCTGTAAATTATTAGCATCATAGTTCTTTTTTTTATAGTCATATGTGTGTTTTAGACTCAAGAAACAAGATAGTATTCATTTTTCCCTCCTATTGCACTCTGGGTCAGTAGCCTGAGGCGAACACATGCTTCTACCGAAGGCCAAACCACCACTTCTTTTCAAAAAGCTATTGATGCAACACCATTGAAAAGCTTCATGTTTTGGCAGAGAACATAAACTGTCCAGATCTGTCCCATGGTGCTCTTTATCATTCCCAGTCTTGGATGGCTGAAGCATCACAAAAAATTGTATTTTAACATAAAAATTTAAATTGAAACATACTTCCTGCTCATTGTTTTGTGTAATGTTTTGTCTTAATGGCCCTCAGCCCCCTACAGACAAAGCACTACACCACAGAGGTTTTCAGTTTGGACTTTGGACTGATTTTACAAACTCTATTTCCAGAAAACTGGGACACTGCAAAATGTAAATAAACCCGGAATGCGATGAAGTACATACATTTTAAACCTGAAATTTGTAACAGATTTACCGTTGTTCATTCACAGGGTTAATGACCTTATTTGCCAATAAGGTCATGTAGTTTTGACACATCCAGGCCTCTAGGGGGCGATAGTGCATATAAAAGCAGGCATCCTCTAAAATGGTGACAACTTCTAACAGGTAGAGTCCAATAATAGCTCAATCTAGGGTCGTCACAGTCTGAAAACAGGTGGAGAAAAGCACAAGCCCCGTAGCCCACTGCAGTTGTAAGTTTAGTGCTGAGTTTTGTTTAAAAGAGAAAGGAATTAAGCTGTTAACAGACAAGATTCTCAGAAAATGCTTCACGCGACTTTGTGCTCACAGATATAAGGCTCAGTGCAGACTGACAGAGCACCCCCTCCCCATGGCATAGTATACCAAGATAATATTTTGAGACGGTATTACGGAATGAAAAATGTGGATACCGCACATTTCTAGCTCAGTCCATTCAGTCCTTTTTTTGAGGAACCTTCCTTCCCTGTTCATCCAGTAAGTGTTGAACCCTTTAGTCAGAAACCATGACTTTGTGTGTTGTTTTTTAAATTGTTTTGGGGGTGTGTCAAGGCTAAAACTAAGGTTACTGTTAGCAGGTCAAAGCTAAAGCCAAGGTTATTGTTAGCAGGTTATCTTTTAGGTGTACATTCATTCAGTGATCATTTTGTTTGCCAAAGGACTTTTTTGATTATGTGCAAGGTGCTGGTAAAATAAATAAATAAATACTGGTCAAGGGGTAAAACTTGAGCACTGTGGTTTAACTCTTCCTCTGCCAACTCATATTCATCACTTCAGGACTCTCCTCCTAATGAAAGACTGGTTTGACCAGTTTTTAACCTTCATTTAGTAAACTCTACTGTAGAATGGTTTTATATGGAGCTCGCAGTTGTGGACCCAACGTTCAGGTGACCACAAGTTCAATACCCTGTGATGTGTATCTGATCTATCCGAGGCAAATCCAAGAGTCCTCCCTCACTCTGGGTTGGGTAGGATGGCCCTTCTCCCTAATTTTCAGCATAATGCCACTTGTCATGTGGGCTGTTTGTTAGCAAACAAAGCAGTAAGAATAGTTTGTGTTCTCCTCAAGGTGTGTTGAACTCCAGTGGTGTTATGTTAGTATTAGTTCCCAGAGGAAACTAGCAGGTGGTACTGGCAATGACCAAAAATTGGGGGAAATTATCTATTATATTAGTTATTAGTTAATTTAATTCATTGCTATTTAACCGATAATACATTCATTAATATCAGTCAGATTGTGACCCTTGGTACAGTCATATTGCTTTCTGTCTTAAAGAATCTCCATAACCTTCAAGATGAATGCTTGTCTGTTAGCTATTGTAGCAGAATGTCAGCAGTTAATGTTCTCCTCCAAGTGTGCTGAGCTCCAGGGATGTTGTTTTAATGGCCGTTTGAAAATAAGTGTTGGAGCTTTATGTTTTGGAGGAAGCTTCTGCTTGTCTCACTCTCTTGGGTTGATTACAGCATGACTGTCACAAATGGTACTACATGGCATCGGCTCGACACTGTGCTCTATGTGCTTTCTCTGGTCCCTTTCCACTAGCACAGCTCCCCCACGAAATGTAACTGGTGATGTTGCAAATCCCCATCTTTAACAGGAACCGTGCATTTTGAAAACAACCAAATAACTGTGGCAATAACTTTCGCTGTTGTTTACTGATGTTTTTGCGTATTGTTTTTTTTTTTTTTTTTGGCTTAACACCGTTACAACCTCCAGTTCTCACAGATCAGCAGAGCTTTCTTTGTTGCAGCTCCATCTGCCACCAAATCAAGGAGCATTGTAACCTTTTTATAAGACCACGGTGTAATGTTATGTGCTGCCGTTCCAGTCGGATAAAAACAAATGTGAAGCCAGCGACAAGTTTGTGTTGGAGGTCTGCGTTTCTCAGTGTAAAGAAGGCTCTCTGTCCAGTCAGTGCCTCGCCAGGTTTACAAGTCACGTTTAGTACCTACTGTACTTGCTTTGTACCAGGTGTCGTCAAGGACTAAAGTTACAGTTCCAGGGACCAGGTACCGGAATCACTTAATGAAAAAGCAAAAGAGCTGAGCCGAGTAGGGTCCATGCAGTGGAAAATCAGAGTAATATACTGAACTGGATAAATGGGTGAAAATCAAGAAGTAAGACATGTTGATATTGACGGAAACTTCAGCTTTTTCAGCATCTTCATCTGTTGATTAGTTCAGGACTTCATAATTAGTTTGGATGCACTTTCCACTGTAGATGGAGGATGTTTTCCCATAACAATTTCTGTCCATGAATCAGCTCATTCTCAGAGGCTCTACTTAACCTTCCAAATTAAGAAAAGCAATAGAGAGAGAGGGAGGAGTGGGGGACATGAAGAATGCATCAGGGGCCTTGCTGTTTATGAAATATGAAAAAACAGAACATTAACAGTTGTGCTCTGTGAGCCGTGGAGTCCAATAATGAGCCTGGCATTTCTTCTCGAAATGAGGGCCTCCTTCTCGCCATGGACATGCTCCTTTGCTCCATTCAGTACAGAGGGGAACTGAGAGAGCGTTGTTTTACGGTGTGTCCCTGGAACAATGATTTAGAGTCATTACGAAACCCCTGGGTCAGGGCAAATCAAGCTTCATTAACACAAACATACACACACACACACATTAAGAATACAAGGGTGCCTAATAAAGTGGGAGGAATTCATTGTAGATCCCAGGAATGACGTTTGTGCTTTTGTCCCCCACCTGGAAATTACAGAGCGGACAAAACACAAGTGGGAGGCCTGTGGACTGTATGTGTTACTGTGTTTTTGTGTATTTGACACTAACATAGTCTGGGGATGGGGGATCTTGTGATGTCACTAAGTGTGACGAAGGATGCCTAGCTACGCATAGCAACAAGGGTTTCCGTGGACATCGCCGTGGCAACTGCCTCCGTATCCAACGCCTACTCAGTGGGGGTACTGTCCCGAGGATTCTGCTCTATCTCTCTCACCCTTGCTCTGCGTGGGATGTATTTTCTAAGGTCCTACTCTCTCTCTCTCTTTCTCGCTCTCTGTGATTCACACTTAAGGCGATTTTACACTAAGCTTTATGCAAACAAAGTAACACTAGACGAGAACAACCCCCACGCTCAGGCGCTGCATGTGAGGACTGTTTACTCATTTTAATGCCAGTGACTCTCATAAATGTGGGCATGCTTGACCACAGGGTCTCTGTTGATTTAAAAAGTCCGCTCCAGTCAACAGGAACTTCATATCCATTAATACATCAGTGATGAAAATACTTACTTACTTCTACAGTGGTGCCACAGAAGTCCAGAGAGGGAGATTTTCTGATGTAAAGCAACATAAAAGGCCATTCATATGATACACTTTGTAGGGGAGAGGAATTTAATTTAATCACTGACATAGGAAGGAAAATAAATAGAAGCAAATATGGCGTTTAAACGAAGGCTTTCCAGTCAGTTTCCGACTGTGCTGTCTTTCATTCATGACCTTAATCAGAGTTTTTAAACCCTGTTACCACTCTCTGTCCACTCTGTGAGACACTCCTCCCTCGTTGACCCACCTTGTAGATGTAAAGTCAGCGACAGTAGCTCATCTGTTGCTGCACAGTGTGTTGTTCATCTTCTCTAGCCCTTCATCAGTGGTCACTAATCTTAGTCCAACTATGACACTGTAGGGTTTGCTGCTGTGTCTGATCCACTCTACACCAACACAACACACACTAACACACCACCACCACGTCAGTGTCACTGCAGCGCTGAGAATGATCCACCACCACATCACACCTGCTCTGTGGGGGTCCTCTGATCTTTGAAGAACAAGGTGAAAGCAACTGATGGACTACAGTCTGTAACTGTAGAAATACAAAGTGCAGTGTATGTTTATATTTTGGTGGATCAGCAATCAGACGGTACTGAGATGTACATGTCAAACTGTCAGGGTTCTCTTAAATTTGGTTCTGAACTCACTTTATGTTTTGCCACAGAACAGATTTGTGTTCATTTCAGGTGCAGAGTTTTAAAGCGTAAAACAGCCGAGGTGTTTAGTGGTTCTGCAGTGCATTCAGAAGAAGGTCATGTATACATGTGCTTTAGGAAAACTTGTGGTGTTGGAGATGTGTATGTGCTCTTTATGACCAGCGACTGAATGAGGAATTGGGAGCGAGCAAACTGGAAGAAAGTGGGAAACGATGGTGTTTGGTAATGCGCTCTGTATGGGGATGTGGTGGGAGCTCCCAACATGCTCAGCATCTCCCCTTGCCCTAGTGTAAGGGGATTTATTGTGGTGTGGTTGGAGTGGGTTGTGGTTTTGTGGTGGTGTTTATTTGTGTTGGTGTGTTCCAAGGTGGATATCCACTCTCCTCGACAGGTAGGAGGGTAAACAAGGCTCCCTCAGCTCTAGCCACAAAGCCTGGGGCTTGAAGGTTGCTGATGGTTCCCTTGCTTCCTTTACCCTTGTGCCCTTAAATATTCCTCAAAATACAGTAATGGATCAGTGACGTTTACTGTTTCTGGTGACATCACTGTTTTGAGGCATAGTTCAGTGAAGAGTCACAAACATAGTTCTTAGATTTTGTACAACAAGAGACTGATGTCAAATTCCAGTTCACGTTTTATTTTAATAAAAATAACATTAACATCACTTCTATAATATTAACATTGTACAACAATGCATCTGGCACAAAAATGAAGAGAATATGCAAAACCTTCCCTTGAAACACAGCTCAGAGACCAACATCTGAAACATTAAGAGTAGTCTGAGCTCATCAGACGGTCATGGATTCAAGGTCCATGTAAATGAATGGCAGACTCCAGCTCCCAACAATGAAGCTGCAGTGACATTAAGGCCATAAATGTCTAATTCAGCTTAATTATAGGCAAGAGGTGGCTTTTATTTTTGCATAGACTGTTTAAAAATAAAAAATAATCTCTGGAAAAAAATAGAAAATCACTGCCAGTGTTTGAATGTGCAGCAAAGCGAACGACACAAAACCCTCAAACGCTTAAAATGTTGTGGACCTCATAAACATTCTGTATCCGAACATTCTTGGAACATCCAAATATGATTGTCCACTATGTACTAATAAAAAAATACTAAATCCTGCTCCAATATGGATTTCTTAAAGAGTAGTTCTTAAAAAATAATGGTGCCTTAATGGCTCCTGGTGAAGAGGTACTTTTGTGTAATCCGTAATCAGTTTCTTTGTGTCACCAAAAGAGCCAGAGCTCTGTTTGAGCTTGAATCCAGAGTTCCAGTCCTGTTTTTTTTTAAATACTGATAGATGTGACCCAAGGCAGCCATTAATTTCCTAACAATTATCAGCGAGTACAAAATCCAGAACGGTATTTTTGGCTGCATTCAGTAGTTTGAATTTTTTTCCCCTTTGCTTTATTCCAAATGTCCCTTTCAGGCACCTTTTTATTTTTAAGAGTGTGCTACTGACACTTCTCCTGTGTCTACTCTGTCCGTTTCCTCCCGAACACAGCGGACATGGTCCTGACGATTCCTCTGAGCCTCGCTGCCTTTTTGGGCACTCTGGACTCCCGGATGAGATCAAGCAGTTCATGAAACACCATCAAAACGGCGTGGTACGTCTCTGCGGCAGAGATCTCGAAGAAGCCACAGTCTGCAGAGAGGGCCAGCAGGCGTCCCTCCTCGCTGGACACGGCTCTCCGGTGCTGGAGGTCCCGCTTGTTGCCTACAATGATGATGGGAGCTGAGAGCTTGGACTTGGCTTCGCGGATACATTGCACCTGCTTCTGAACCACGTTAAAACTTGCTCTGTCACAGATGCTGTAGACCAGGATAAAGCCGTCCGTCCATTCCAGCTTGCGGTCACTGATGTGTTCAGTGTCTTCATCATTCTGTAATACAGGGGAAAGAGAAGGGGATTGTTAAAAATTATTTTACACTTCATACACCGAGAATAAACCAGCCTCTTCAGACTTTAGCCTCTTTTCAAAGGCCCCCTAGAGGCCATTCCACCAGCAGGACAGAAGTTCACTAGCATGATTAGTTTTGTCCCTGATTATATCTGCTGATAGAGGAGTCCCGGCGTGTACATGTACACTTTGAGCAGAATGAAATGGATCAGAGCAGAATCAGTGCTCTGCGTGTGCTCTGTCAAAATGGTGCACGAATGAGGCTCTCTCCTGTTGGAGGCACAGTTTGTTTCTGAGCGAGAGGGAGAGCAAAACATAAACATCTAGACCGGTCCTAATTGATTCTACTGCAGATGTCAGCTACATATGAAAGTAAAGGGCAGGAGATAACAATGGGGGCCACTGTCATTTTTGAGCACAGTGATAAAGACGTTAACTTGAAAGATTTTTCTCAATTTCTTTATTTAGAATGTGCCTTTACCATTTTTTCTAGTATTTCAAACTGGCTGATTAGGTTTTCTAGATGTCAGTAGTAGCTCCCAGGCTCAGCCAATATTGCTCTTATGGATTCTACACAAATGCATGGGTTCATTAAAGGTTTCAGTGCAGGATCTTTACATTGTGCAGAGGCTTTTGCATTTCAATATGGTTCTTCACACCTGCATTTGCATTTATTTTCTAGCAACAAGCAAGGAACTTCTGGCACCTTTAATTTTAATGTGAATAATTCATTACATTACAGCTACTGAATAATTCAGAGTAACTACCTACTGTAGGCTTCCTACAGTAGTAAATAATTCATATGGAACTAATTCAAAAAATGATGGTGGACTGATGTCCATTGACACATTTTCCCCCCTTGTCATTATTGGCTCTTCTGTCTGATTCATATTACACTACAGATAATTAGCTACTCCTTTAACTACTGTAAAAAAAAACTATAATTAATTAATAACATGCCTAGTGTTTAATAAAAATGATTAACTAGATTAATTAGGAAGGTTATAAATGACAGACTGAGCTCTTACCTGTGAAGACTGCGAGTCCCAGATGTTGAAGCAGATGTCACGGCCATCGATTTTATCACAGTGACTGTAGATGGATTCTGATTTGGGGTAAAAACAAAGGACTTAGTAAAGAGATACAACAAATAGCACACTACTGTTTTTAGGCATTAGACATCAGAAAACTCACCGATATCCCCATATTCTCCAATGAATCTTCTGGTCAGGAACCGCACTGTGAGAGCTACAGACACAGAAAAGGCAAGGTCAGAGATCTGGACGTAAAGCAGTTGGTTAAAGCAGTGGTTTCCACTTATTCTAGTCCCTCTACTGACAGTGTCTTCTGACCTCGTATAATATTCAGTGTCATCTTGTTTCGTTATAAGATAATAAGTCTTATCAGACCTTGTTCACCTGGCTCAGGTATGTGTCTAAATTCAGAACAAGACTGAGGGCTTTCTAAAAGTAAGATGTGAATGGATGGCTCTGATAAACTCACCAGATTTCCCCACGTTTCCAGCTCCCAGCAGCAAAATATTGGCTTCTCTCTGCTCCCTCCCCTCCATTGCTTTCCTGCGAGTCCGAGGGGTCAGTTGGACGACCATTTGTGTTGAGTGTGCTCCTGTCTGAGATGAAGCGTGTGAGCTTAGATCCACACAGGCTTTTATAGAGAAAGGAGGTGGGGCTTTAAATCTAACTGGCCAATCAGGGGTAAGTGTGTGCGCTGCCCTGTTTCGTGGGTTATTATGGTTTAATGTTTTCTGAAGAACCATGGTGGGGGTTGGGGGGGGGGTGTCTTTCACCAAGACTTACCCAGCATTTCAGCAGAGTTCAGCTTGGTTCCCTTGAGTGTAAAGTGAAGATTAATCAGTAGCTGCTGCTCAGAGCTGAATAAGGGCTCAAGTTAATGGACAGACGCTGTTGTTGTGTATGGTATTCATGACCCTCATTTAAAAATATATTTATTTTGTGGACATTTGCTCATGTGTTTCTTCTGCAAAGAATGGTAGTAATTAGACGTGTGTGCCTTGTTACTGCAGTAAGTCTCTTTTACACTGTTACACTGTTAAATACTGTAGTCACTGTGGTGGTACCCTCAAGGGTACATTTCCAATACCTTAAACTAGGGAACCTAATTGAACATGTGTAACTATTTAAGTTGATTTCATATCTGCTCTGGTTTCCTCCCATAGTCCAAAAACACACGTTGGTAGGTGGATTGATGACTCAAAATTGTCCATAGATGTGAGTGTGTGTCGCACTGTGAAGGACTGGTGCGCCCAGTGATTCTGGGTAGACTCTGGAGCCACCGCGACCCTGAACTGGATAAGTGCTTACAAACAATGAATGAATGAATTCTTATTATTAATCGTTTTATTGCGATGCTACTGTTGTTTATTCTTTTATATATTATTCATCTATATTTGGTATTACAGTAATCCCTCGCTACTTCGCGGTTCATCTTTCGTGGATTTGCTACTTTGCAGGTTTTTTCAAGGGCCACTATATTGCGGATATTGAGGGAAAATTTAGGAAAACCATGAAAGATGAATAGCCAAAAGTATTTTTATATTATTATTTCCAGGTATTAGACTGGGCCTGTAGGTGACACAATATATCACTTACAAGTATTTTTTACGTACAGTACATGTGTTGTTCATGTCCACATCCGAGTGAAGTTTACTGACGCTAAATCACAGCTTAGGAATGACTCTATTAAATAAACTGGTGGGATATCACGTGTAGTTCCAGCTGAAAAACATTATAGAACGACTGTTTAATGCAAAGGGTGAGTTGTTAACAGCACAGGGAGGGTTTTAAAAGTCCAAATACTCATTAAATACATAAAAAATATCTTTCCTCTACTTTGCGGAAATTGATGGATCACTGTACTTAGTTTTTTTTTTTGATCTGCTTAAAGTTTTATTAGACTGTTTTAATATTGTTAAAATAATTTGAAATTATTTAACTATATTTTGGGTGTTTTCTTTCTGTATATTTCCAGTGAGAAAGTTATAGCTACTCACACATACACAAGGGATAATAACAGTTTGTACATTTATAAACAATGACTTTGTGTGAAAGAAAACACTTATCCATCTCAGTATTTCTAAACTTATGGAAGGAGGTCAAAGCCATTATTAAACAACACACACACACATTGAGCAGAGAGGCCACAGTGAGCACCGTGCATGAACGGCCCTGCAGTCATTTACATCAAGTGCTCTATTGATTTGACACCTAAACTCATTGGGACCTGACTGCACAGAGGGCACTGGATTTGTGAATGAATTGGGATTGAACTCTAATGATATGTGGCATTGAACGACTCATTTACATTGCACCTCATTAATAAAGCAGCTGTGAAGGCAGGTCTCAACTCGCCCTCTGCACCCCACCCCTGAGGATTCCTCTGGACTTGTTTATGTTCTTTTATGATGGGAGTATTTCACTGGCAATTTAATGGCCGTTTCTCGGGAGGTTTGAGGAACACATTGCTGGACATTTCTACTCACAGTTCGCTGGACATTCCTCTGGAGAGTTGAGGAACATTTTGTCTAAATATTTTTCTGTAAACTCTTAAAGCCCGTTTGTTTGACACTGCACCCTCTAGTGGCCAACTCTCTATTATTGACTTAGAAAGAGAAGCAAAGCAGGGTTCTAAGATATTGCCATAGATGTTTGTCTAAAATCACACATATTTACTCTTAGAACTCACTATGACTCACACACACACACAAGTGTTAACATAAATGTGGGTTACAAGGAATCTAAAGTAATGAGCAATTCTTTATTAATGCATTTGTTTTGCCTATAAAGATCACCCAGTAAGGATTCATTAGTAGCCTTTAAACATAAAAAAATTAAATAGGAACCCAGAGATACGTAGTTTACCAGGAACAAGAATAAGCTTTTATTCGCAAACAATTATTCTGAAAATGCGCCTCAGAGATTACAGTGTTCTGGCAGTGAGTCAGACACACGGCCTTCTTTCAGCCTTCGTTTAGGCCCCTGTTCAAATATAAATCTGCTCCAAACACCAGCTTTAACAAAGTTAATGTTGACCAGCTCTGGGCTGAAGTCACTAACGAGAGCACAACAGATAACAGTGAGGGATAATCACAGTTCTGAAAGAGGCTTGTATTTAACTGTTAGTGAAACAGAGGAGGATCTGAGAGTTAGTGAATGTTAATATCAGCTGTGTTCAGGTCGTGAGGAAGGGCTTTAAACATGCAGCAGGTTAACGTTAGTCTCTGGGCGTGTCCCAAACCACACTGTGTGAAAGAAAAAAAGTGTGTGTATATCTACCTATCTAATCTACTGATTTATAGATAGAAGTAGATGTAGGGTGACTTTATCTGAGATGGTGAAAAAGAGGACACGTCTCCGGGGGGGGAGGGGGGCACGACAACTACTGACGTGCAGACTAACCAATTAAATGTTTACAGAGAAGGTTATCGACCAATAACGGTAGCTCTACACTCAGACCGTCCAATCAGAAGATTTTAGGCTACTTCACAATGCCCCCTTCTCACTCAAGCGAACCAATCGGAGTAGGGGAGGGCGTGACTAGTTTGTGAATGAATGTTCTCGAAGTTCTATGTAAGCTGTAGAAAAACAAAATCCCGGACGTTTGTGAAATTCCGCCCGGATATTTTTTTAAGTCTAAAAAAGAGGACATGTCCGGGTAAAAGAGGACGTCTGGTCACCTTAGTTGATGTTACTTAAATAAATTAGAGAATTGTAAACTTGCATGTGTATTTTATTACCATTGTTTGGGGGTGATATGGGACAGGTGGGGAATGACCAGAAAAAAGTTTGAGAACCCCTGTCCTAAACTGACCTGAGCACATTGTTTAGACTCATGTTTGTTGTCCTGTTGTTCCATAAAACAATTTGTCTTTCCCTGACTCCCATGGGATTGAGTTTAATAAAGGCTTCATACAGGGGACAATTCATCAAATCAAAAACCTTGCATTATGTACATTTGGGGCAAAGGTCTCAAAAGAACTAGAGAGGAAAAAAGTGAAAATGTGTTTATTATCCAAATATTTCCCTTACTAATGCAGTATTTTATTTTTTGGGATTTAAATTGGACAAAGACAGTAACCCAAAACCACACTTAAGAACGTTTTTGGGACCTTTATTTTAATTTTTATGAAGTCCACAAAATTCTGCTCAGATTCAGCTGTTATATACATTTCCTAAGAAAAGGTGAGTCATTTCTTGTTAGTGTCTGAACCCACACACACACACACAAAGCAGCTTTAAGAGTCATTCACACGGGGTGTACCTTAGAAATACACAATCATCTGAGCTTTGCCCTCAATTCAAAGAAAACATCCATGTGGCTTTTTTATATCTATACAAAATAAACTGTAGAAATAAGTTAAAGAAATCACTGCCACAAACTGTCTGCAAAAATCAGTCTTAGTCAGAACGTTACTAATAAAGTTAACCTTGTGCACAGTTCACAGACAGAGTAGAGCTTGGAGGGGAGGGGGTTAAGAAAATCAGTCCAGACAGAAAATGTGCTCAAATTATCACTCCCTCAATAACACTGTAGTCCCCATCACTCCAGACTTCTATGTTTTATTGCCATCCTTCTGTTGTTCATGATTTCCAGCAAAGGGGTCTTCCAGGAACGAGGGGTGTAGACTCTGTTTGAAAACTTTTCTCAGTTTCTTAGTGAAATATTTCTGAAGTTTCTTCACAGGCTTTTTCTCCTAATGTGAGAGAGAGAGCAAAACAGATGACACTTAAAACATTCCTCAGAATAAAACCAGCTGTGTGAATGCAGGGACACAATAAATGAATGAATGGGTCCATGACATGCATGTTCTACTCTTCTGAGAAGGCTCTGCCCTAGACCTTGTTGAACACTCCAGGTAGGATTTGATGGCAGTCACAAGATCATTAGCAGGTTGGCGTTGGAGGATTTATTCTGAATCACGTACACCGCTCAACCCAAAGCTCTATCACTCCAGATAACAACTCCACCAGTTCTGTGAGAGTTTATACCCCTGTAGCCGACATCTTTGGGATGAGGTGGATTTTGTGATTCAGAGCTGACTCTCCAGGGAAATCTTCCCAGAGGAGTAGAAATGAGTAAGCAGCAACTGTCCACAAACCTTTATAGAAATATATACCAACATATGGTGTTTGCCTTGATGATGGGGTAAAGGTAACTGCTGCATTAACTCAGCTATAAAGGCATAGAGGGTTTGGACAGTGTGATTTACCTTTGTGGAATTGCGCAGCATGTGGAGGAGCAGCCACACTTCTGAAACAAACTCTCCACACGACTGGTAGTCCGGGCCCAGCTTCTTCAGCAGCCGACTTCGGATTATGGTCATGTCGATGTAGCGGGGGGATTTAGAGGACGCCTAAGGATTTAAACAATAAAAACAGTCACATGATTTTTAATGTCCGTTATTTACTGCTGCACTTACATTGTAGATCATTGGTTGGTCAGTGGTGGGTCCTGAACTCCAGTGGGTTTGGGTCGTGTGGCCAAAAGTAAACCTACAAACCCATTTTCAAAACATGTTGGGACATTGTGCACAATGTAAATAAAACAAAATGTAATAATGTGTCAATCGTTTAAACCCTATATTTATAATTTAAAATGGATCACTTTGAAGTTCTCTGTAAGCGTTTGGGAATTGTTTTAGCTGCTCAACATCTCAGGGTTTCCAGAGTGCTTATTTCATAAAGCACCAATTCAGTGACAGATCTGGATTTATTTAGCTCTCAGACCCTTTCTTCTTTTTTTTGCTTTTGCAAGGCCCATGGGCCAAATGTGGCCAGCAAGAGCTTAAAAGATCTGATTGACTGCTATCTAGTGGCTTAATACCGTCGCTTCACGGGTAACAATCGGCATGAATTGTGGGAAATCGAGTTTATGGTCAATGCACTCTTTTAGACGTAATTATTAATTATTCCGCCACTAATTCTAAAGCCTGCATTGACCTTAAACTCCATTTCCCACAATGCATGCTGATTATGTTTCCCACCAAGTGACGGCATTTCACCACTAGATCCTCTATGATGTGATTTTTTTTTTTCAACAAGTGGAATTAAGAAATAGCTACAAATATTGATCCCAAAATGTCCAGGAAAAGAAAAATGTTCGCGAAAAATGAGATTGACACCCCAGCGTTACTGCAAGCTGAATACACTAAGTGAGTGGAGGAGGGGTGAACTTGACAGAAGAAAAGACAACTGAGGGCTGAACCCTGGGCTGACAAAGGCAAAAATCAGAAGTAGAAAAGTCTCCTAAGGCCTAGTACGCGAAAAAAAATTTTCTTTAGGAACTATGTTGCATCACGACCCTCTGCGTGCCTCTCTCTGCTATTAACAGACATATTTTATTCTTAAAACATTCTCAAAACTATTGAAAGTCACTGCGTGTAATATCTTTCTTTAAGGAACTTCACAAGGCTGATTCCATTCACCAACACTGAACAACTATGAGCATTTCACAGCAAACCACTCTCAATGACTCTGTGGACATCGTACCCATGTTTTTTTAAAATACAAAAATAGTTTATAAAACTCAGTGTTGCTCCCTTTTAAGTGAATTTATCGGTGTGGCTTGTGTAGTGGATCTGTATCTAATGCTTACCTTGACAGTCATGTAGAGCACAGAACTTCGTTTATTACAGCACAGAGACAGCAGCAGGTACTCGCACTTCTGTAAAACAGCAATCACACGAAGAATGCAAAAGCGTGCCATATATAAAATGACTTTAGACGATGTTCTGGGACACAGTTAAATTTAAGACCAGGTAAATGCCTATGGTTAGACTGAACAATGAAAATCAGACTCTGTGCAGCATCTTGCACAATTGGGATGTGGTACAAACACTGTATAATCACTGCTACTGCACATCTGAAATAGGTTTGACCATACTATAACACCAGAGCATGTCAAGTCCAGCACAAACTGGTCTGAAGGCTCATTTCCACTGGGGTATGTACACTGAGGGTCTAAACAAGGCTTGTGCACACAGATACGGAAGGTAAGTTCTCACTCTCTGATCTTGTGGACTAAGATGCTGAGGGTCTTCTGATTCAGCCTGAAGAGGTTCCTCCTCAGAAAGATCGTTGCACAGAGTACACTGCCACTGCTCCCCACTGTATAAATGTATATTAAAACACACACAATAAACAATATATACTCAACATTTATTTATACACCAGCATTCAAACAACTCGTATTAATCCCCAGTGGCCAGTAAAGTTAGACACAGCGAAGAAACTACACATGGATCTGAGGTCACCATGCCATATGCTGCATAGGAGTGTATAAAGCCCCCAGCATTCTGCATCCTGAGTAATGGAGCTGGACATATTATATTCAGAAAGGTTGGTCTAATATAAATGACCAGTACAGTATTACGCAGATTTCTGGACGTCCCTGGTCAGATTTCCTGGGTGACAATAAGTAACTCACTTCAATTTGAAAGCACTGAAATGTGTCATTTTATAAAGGACACTAGGACAAGCAACAGGAAGTAATTTTTCAAAGAGGACTGTGCCTGTGCACTGACGGCCACTCACCCCATTGCTGTGATCGGAGGGATGTGACAATCTCTGTGGAAAGCTCTCTGACAACTGCTGCACCTGAGCAGATTCTTTCCGATCCCGCAGGCAGCACAGCTCTCTTTCCTGTCCGCCTTACGGCCAGTGGGGCACGGAGCAGTGGACAGAGTGACGGGATCCAGTACCAGACCCTGTTACAAGAGGTTTCTATTAAAAATAGTATTCTTCTTACCAAGCACCAAACTAAACAGACACTTTCTCCTCCAACATATGTGGCATGAAAAAGTATTAAGGCAGGTTTTCCTCATTTGTTTATTCTATTCTACACAGCTGTGAGGAACTGATGGCAACCACAGGTGCCTCAGAGAGATCAGGTACTGACACGGTCCTTCCAGAAGTACTAAATGGAGCACCTTCCCTCAAAAGAAGGCAGTACCATTGCTTAGGACTTAGAACAAATAAACAAAGTGGAATTTGAGTTCCTAACTTGTGATTATTGATAGTCAGAAAACCTGTTATTTCTTACTAATTCAAGGAATAAGGTTGGTCCCCCCTTATTGAACTAAACTTGTCAACTTTAAACGGGCACTTTGGAAAGGACCATCCGCTCACTCCGTTATCTGTAGCTCATTTCACTGGCGCTTTTCCAACAATATGGGCATGTAAGGACACCAACGAAAGGTGTTCAAGAGCCTCTGTAACATGGAGGTAAACAGGGTAAGGACACTCACTTCGCCTGTTTTAGTCGGTGTTAGTTAACGTTAGCTTGACTCGCTAAACTCGGTGGCTCAGATTATACTCGGCTACGTAGCTGCATTACGGAGGTTTATAGTGTCGGATGAATTCGAGTTCGACTTCGATCACATTTACAAGAATAACGGTACCTCTACATTTGAGTTTAGCTTATTGCTAGGCTATTGTCATGAATAATGTTGGTTATTTAGCTAGATACTGTCATAACAGTCGGTCATAACGGTGTTTTACCGCAGCGTTGTTCAGCTGTTGTCCACCAGTGACTTCACGGTCGCGTTCAAGAATTTCCGTAGAGAGCTCGGGTTTTTCCGTCAATTTAATAAAATTGTCAGTTTTAAAGCAAATTAAGCTGCTATTTTCATTTTAATTCATACTTATATTTGTCAGTAACTACAATAATGTGGAATACTCATGGAGGTCCATTAAGTGGTGCATAGCCTTTAAAAGGAGGGAGGTCACGAGTAAAATCTGTATTTGCAAAAAAAATAAATATTTCAACAATTCTCTCATAAGGCTCTGTTAAATTTACATAAGCTCCTTCCACACATGCACATCAACCCAGAGATGTTCCTGACTTTATGAGCAGGGGCTGTATGTGAGAGTGCAAACACACAACATTTGTCCCAGACATTACTCAGACTTGATGCTGCTAGCTCAATAATGCCACAAGCCTCACAGAATTGACCATGGCGAGTACCTGTGTATCCTCACTGATTACACTCAGCTGGAAGCTATCGCTTTCCTTGTTCCACAGGAAACAGTACTTAAGAGCATCAGAAACAGCAGGACAACCAGGGAGGGACAAGCGGCTGACTGAAACTTTAGGCAGCCAATTCCTGCGGGAAGCAACAGGACATGGCAATATTAGTCATCAGTTATTATTTATTAGTCATTCTACAGATGAAATTGTGTGCTTCAGAAGTGGGAAGCAACTAAACACATAATACAATTATACTGCGTGTTGTTCCACTTTTGGCTGCTCCTGTAAGAGCGTGATGCCAGAGAGAAACACCCACCAAACCGGCAGATGATCCCACACCAGGCTTGATGCCAGATTCCCTTCCTGACACAAAACCCTGCATAGACAATTCACCTGAGGCAAGACTTGAACCCAGAACCTCATGAGCCCCAAGCTGTGAGGGAGGGCCATAATGTCACCTCAGTACAGCGGAACATCTGTTCACAAACATCTCCCTTTTTCAAACAAATCTGTTCAAACATTTCTTTGTTCAGAAAATATAAATAAAATACTATTTCAGCTGAACCTCTCCTTGGTTCATTAATATTTACTGGCATTTAACTACAACATGTGTGACTCCTGACTTCATCAGTTCCTGTGCTAAGTGGTTCTGAGAAGTTTACACTGACCCCAGTGCATTTACACAACGTTAAAGGGGCTTAAAAGAGATGATATTTTCATTTTCCATATTTTGGCAGTCACACAGCTCGAGGGACCTGTGTGTGTGGGGCCATGTGAAGGACTGGCGCCCCCTGCAGGGTGTATTCCTGCCTTGCGCACAGTGATTTCGGGTAGGCTACGGACCCACCGCAACCCTGAACTGGATAAGGGTTACAGACAATGAATGAATGAATGAGCTACTCTACCCCCTCTGATGTGTACATGACTTTAAAGTGGCATAAATACATCACATTATCAAAATATTAATCACCAAACATGTCATCATAATTACAACTCTTACCTTCCCAGTGATTCCAGGGCTACAAGATTACCTGAATATGAAAAGATTTAAAAGTTAATACTTGTGTACCTTCTTTTTAAAAAAGCAGACAAGCGCACGATGAAACACAGAGGGAAACTAACAGTAGACAACTATTTAACATTAAACAAAATATTCACAGATTAGCCACGACCTTAAACTGACCTTGTTTCCACACTCACTTTCCATTAATTCAGTTCCACTGACCACACTGGATCACTTTGTAGTTCCACAATTACAGACTGTAGTACATCTGTTGCTCTGCACTCCCTTAACATCACTACAGTGACACTGACGTGATGGTGGTGTTATTGTGTTTTGGCCAGGTACGAGTAGATCAGACACAGCAGTGCTTTTGGAGCCCTCAAACTGCTGGACTGAGAAGAGTCCTGTGTCCAACACAAACTGCGCAGTAACAGAGGAGGTGTCTTTGACTTTACATCTACAACATTGACCAACGAGGGAGGAGTGTCTCACAGAGTGGACACAGGGTTTAAAAACTCCAGCAGCACTGCTGTGTCTGATCCAGCACCACACACCACCACCATGTCAGTGTCACTGCAGCCCTGAGAATGATCCACCAACAAACCATACCTGCTCTGTGGGGGTCCTGAGCATTACACAACAGGGTGAAAGGAGGGGGATGACAAAGTATGTAGAGCAAACAAAGAGGTAGTGTTTATGACTGTATCTGTTCCTGACATTGATCACTGTCTCACCTTGAGCATCTCTGATTTTTGTAGCAGATGTCAGGTCATTCTTCACCTGTTGAGTGTGAGAGAGAGAGAGAGAGAGAGAGAGAGAGAGAGAGAGCGCAAGTTAAACATTAGCTGTAGCCATTTACCTTCAGAGGAAAGCTGATTTTCTGTGACCGAGAGCATTACCTGGGATGAGCTCGGTCTGATTTGTAGCTGTGCGTTGTCTTCTGTATCTTTGTGTGTCTTTGTGCTGTGGTCAGTGCTTTGTTCATCTTGGATGAGCTTAGAGGCTCTAGTGCTGGCTCTAGTTCTGAATCTTATATTCTGGAGGTTTAGATGATCTTCTGAGAGACTGCGGTTCTCTGGACTCTTTTTGGGTTGCTGGAGTGGGCTGCTGGAGTCTTTCTGTGGACTGATCACAATAACATCTTCAATATCTTGAGTTTGAAGAGGAGGCAGTTTAGCGTTGGCTTCAGAGAAAGTCATTCTCTTCACTTTATCTTTGTTCCTCTTGTCAACACTAGGGGGCGATCTGAGTGCCCCTTGCACAACTTTAAAAGGAGAACTTTCGGCGACTTGCTGATTTGGAAGCAACTCAGAAATACCGAGGGCATCATAGCTTCGGTGGTCAACAGCTGTCTTAGTATTGAGTGATTTATAGAACAGTGGGAATACAGCTGTTCCAGCTTCTGAACCTTGGGGTGAAGAACAAAGCTGCTTGATTTTTTTTTTATGCTTAACAGGTTTGACAGAAAGCTGGGAAGACTCCTTAGGAAGGTAGGGGTGGAACGAGGATGCCTTCTTCAGTTTGGGAAAGTTAGAGTATTTCTTATTCTGGAAAGAAGAAATGGGGAAGCTAAAGCGGGCAGGATCGCTAGAGGTCATAAACGAAAGGGCTCCGCTCGGGGAAGAGGATGGTGGAGTTGGCAGAGACGGGTTGATTGATGGAGGTGATGAAAGGCTTGGGGTGGAAAAGAGAGAGGGCTTTTCTAAAGTCACAGGTGATGCACTTGGGCTGTAGTTTTGAGATTGCTCCAGAGGTGGGTTTGTAACATTCTCAGAATACGGAATATCTTTGGCCATTATGCATCCTTGAAAAAAAAACAAAAAAAAAACAAACACAATGTATGCTATAAAAATACACTCAGCTTTGTGAGACTGTAATTCAGACTGTTGAGGGTTAAATGCAGAATCCTTACCAAAGGTTTGGAGCGTTTTTTTCACATAGTTCTCGTTGCTATGGAAGGATAACTCCATTGAAGTGGGATTGGGTGAAACCACTTGATCCAAGGTGCGCTGAAGCTGGCAGTGAAGCTGAGGGAAATCAGAGGAGGAGTAAAGAAACTGAGTAAGTGGGTGGAAAGGTCAAAACTCAATCAGGCTTAAGGCATTTTGAGAAGTCTATTAGTATAAAATCTCCATTCTTTTTGGTTCCAAGCCACACATTTAAAGTCAAAGGCATTTAAAGTAGTTGATAGTTACCTGTTTTTTGCAGGACAGCAGAACAGTGTGGTGTTGGGAAGCCATAACTTGATCTGTGACAATTAACACATGGTCCAGTTTCTCATCCAGTTTCTGGAGTAATGTCTTTCTATTAGAGAGTGTTTCCTTCTCGACTGCACACAGGTCCTGAAACAAGGCAAAGGGGGAATAAATTAATAAAGAATAAAAACAATGAAAACCAAGGACATATTTCAAATAACTGGCCTAAAATATAGAAATGTCTCACTAAAAATGTGAGAATACCTGAATATCGCTCTAATATAACCATACTGTACAAAACAGACACTATTTTGGAGTTGCCTCACAGGGGCCTGGTCCTGAGGTTCTCCTCAAACTGTGGCCACCACTTTGGAAACATGTAACTGCATAACACTGAGGTTACCGTTCACAAGACTGAAACCCGTGTTAAACAGCCCCATCCCTCCTCACCCCAAATTTACTGCACAACCCATGTTTATGTGAGAGCACAAAGACGAGGTTAAATGCAGCAAAACTGACACAATGAGTGCGAGGGAAAAGAGTACTGAGTAAAACGAGAAGAAGAAAGAGAACAGAGTGAAAACAGCTAAAAACCAGAGCTTCTGCTCCTCGCTCCTCACTGCTGTGCGCTCGGGGTCGGGGTGAACAGAGAGTGGCTCATTATCATTTAAAGGAACAGGTGCTGAAAAAGCAGGGGGAGAACACTGGTGTGGGGCCCAGACCATTCATAGAGAGGAACCATATGGAAAAACAAGTTCAACAATAACCAAACGTGGCTTAAACTGTTTACACTATAACACTAATATAAGAATGTGTGTGTGTGTGTGTGTGACTTACTTTTATCTCTTTGTTGAGTCTGGCTGCTTTCTTGACCATCACATTACAAAGTCTGACCACAGTCTCCTTCACCTCCAGCCTCACTCGCGTCTGGAGCTCCCCCAAGTGAGAAAGCCTGGGGCAGACGGAAATAACTAATTACAAAATACATAAATACTGCTGTCTGAAAAATAAAACCCTTCATATACCCCAGAGCAAGCATGAGCAGCTTTTTACATGTTTGTAAAACACTCTGGCCCAATCAGAGAAGCACAGGAGCGCAGAAGTAAGTCAGAGGTTATTTCTGGGCTTAGAGAACAACCTGAATTGCACAAGTGTTAAGAGAAATTAAACACATTTTTAAACAACCTTGTTTCCATATCCCTTAGATCCTTCTGAATGGCGAGTTTCTTCTGATGGGCCTCCTGAGCCAGAGTCTTGATCTGTTTCCTCTGCTGATCCACAGCATCATGAGCATACTGCAGCCTGAGCGAGAGATGGCAGCTTTGAAATTACTCAAAAAAAAATAATACTTGTATATGTGGCTTACATTTGTTTTAGACACTGGTTATTAGCAGTGAATAAAGGCTACAGGTGCCAAGTAGATATGAAAGGGAATTTGGAATTTTATATAACAGTTAAACCGACTAAAGTGATCACTGTCAGTTGTTTTACTGTGGTATAACTGTGCTGAAAAGTTCAAAAGCTTCTTGATATAGATATATATATATATATATATATATATATATATAAAATAAAATCTAAATGTTTAAACTAAAACAGACTGTGGTCCTGTTTCTCCTGTTTGCCTTCTGTAAAAGTCCTATTATTGTTACTGGGGTAATATTATTTTACGATCATGTTCAGGATGAATACACACAGGATAAGAAATCTCTGTGAAATTAAAATGAATGGGAATGGTTATTCAAATCACTCATCTCTATCACACAGTGTGGATCAGACACAGCTGTGTTTCTAGAGTATTTACTGTGACCACTGTTCTGAGAACAGCCCACCAACCAAAACCAGCCTCCCTCAACTGCCTTATCTTCTAGTTCTTCAAAGTAGATAAGGGGCGTGAATTTATTAATCCTTCACACATTTATCATTTATAACTGATATTTTAAACAGCTTAATTGTAACTTAGAAAGTAGGACACATTCATAACACGTCTGTAGACAGCTATTGTGCCCTAAAACTTCTATAGCTGGGTTTCGCGGAAATGCGTTTGTTACAGAGACAGAACTGAGGTGCCTTTTTAAAAGGCATGTTTATTTCAAACAGCTCATAGAGCACAAAGGAAAATGTGCTTGAATGATTTAAGGTGGAACATAATGTTGCCACAGATAGAGAAGGTAGAATGTATTTTAGAATTTTACTCTCAGTTTAAGGTGGAACAGAGCACTGCATCATTTAATGCGGAATGATCCCGAGAGTTCTAGTAATTTTAGTAACAATTTTAATGTGGTTCACCATCAAACCGGTAGCTGATTAATTTCTAGTTCTAAGAGGGAATTAAATAAAAAAAATTCGGCTATGCACTTTCTTGACAGAATGTAATAATTTGACAAAATAAATAAATAATGTGAAATACCAATGATCGGGGGAATGGGAGGATTTGCAGATTTTGCAGAGCAGCTGATCACAGGTCAGACAGTAGACGTTAACTGGATTCTTCTTGTGGATCGGACAAAACACTGGCCTTTGACAGTCTACACAAACACGACAAACCAGACATTTTTTGATAAATATATATATATATACACAGACACATTCATATTTAGCAGAAATATATTATTTAACGCATTATTACTTATATGTATGTTACACAAATAATAATTGAAAAAAAAAAGATCTAATAATAAAAAAAGGGGGGAAAAAAATGGTCCAAAAGTAAAAACTTAAAAACGAACATGACACAGCTTCACAGAAGGTGAGTCCAAGTGAACTGTGGTGCATTGGGAAAAAACCTGGAGTGATGGCGTGGACAAAGTGTTCTCGCGCAAGTTTGACTCTCTTATGAGCTGCAACACATTCAGTGCACAAGCTCTCCTGACACTGGACACACCAGCTGGTCCCTAAGGAGTCCTCACAGCCCTGACACTGAGGAAACACACACACACACGAAAATCAATTCATCTTTACATCTGAGAGTGCATGGTATAATAAACAAGTAAATAAACACTCATTTATCTTTATGTAAAGCTTCTTCTTTCATGTTTAAAATCTAAACATTCATAAAGTGTGTAACACATACACATTTCATTCAAAGTCATTCTGGAACATTTATATTCACATTAATATATTCATTAATTATAATTCATCCTAAATAAAGTTGGATTTTCACACAATGTGTCTGTCGCACAGAGCTGCAGTGTTTAAATGAAGATACTGGGTTTTAATGACTTGATTAATGACTGACTGATTAGGACTGAACTCACCTTAAGACTTTCTTTGGAGTCAAAAGAGAGTGTGGTGAACAGTAGGTTACTGCTGACATCTTCGAGCCCATACTGCTCCTGACAAACTGGACACTCTGAGGTAAGAGAACTCGGATTAAAATTTATAATAACAATAACAACAACAACACTGCTGATAAACGAATATGGGATGAAAACTTCCTGCAGTTGTAAATAGTGATCGACCGATACATCGGCTGGCAGTTTTTTGGCATTTTTTATATAATCGGCATCGACCAATATATTAGTGCAAGAGGCTGATATTTACACAATTCACACAGGCAACGCTGTGGGCAGTTGTAACACTAGAAACCCAGTGTTATTTAGTCTCTTATTTCACTCATTGGTTGGTGGCGCCTATTAAAATAAATAAATAAATAAATAAATCACAAATTGTTATATCCATCAGTATATCTCAAGTACTACAGGTCCAAAGTTGACAGTTAATCCACCAAATTAAAGCTTAAAGTCATTGATTTTCATTGATTTAATCATTTTAAATATAATCTCACTTGATAAATAAGTATTTTTGCTGTTACTGGAAATTGTTATGAAAAAATATTAGTGACAGTACAGATTTTTAGATTTCTGACGGCGCCATATTTGAGTCAATGTGTACATATCATACACCAATCGAACGGTCAGACTCTAGGTTGCTTCGCTCTACAGCCAATCAGAGTGCAGCTCTCGCCCTTTAACACGCCAGTCATTTAAAGGAACAGTGTACTCGGTGAGAAACAAGTGTAAACATCAGAAATAAACACCTTCTGTTTCCTGCTGGGTCAAGTACAAATTACAACACAAGGACAAGGAACTGAAACAC
This sequence comes from Hoplias malabaricus, assembly GCF_029633855.1. NCBI lineage: Eukaryota > Metazoa > Chordata > Actinopteri > Characiformes > Erythrinidae > Hoplias > Hoplias malabaricus. The sequence goes on from NC_089805.1 coordinate 44,112,035, forward strand.
TGTTGGCGCTGATATGAAGCTGAATACATGAATCTTTGGTTTGACAACATCGAGAGCACGAACCTTTAATTTGAGATGTGAGGGAAAGGCAGTCTTTACACAGCGAGTGCAGACACGGTAAAAGCTGAGGGTCTGTAGCTGAATATAAAGCCACACCACACAATCCACAGTTTCCAAAGCTCTTCATCATCCAAGAAGATGATCTCTCCATTGTTTATTCATCGGTCCAAAGGCACTGGCGGAAAGAAACAAGGAGAATAGAAATAAGAGCCACGCAGTCATTAAACAACATCCACGAGCAAAAGTGGCCAAGGATCATCCACCATTTCTTCTGCAATGAAGGGAATTAATCAGGAGTTTGTTCCTCTGGGCTTCAATAGCAGCTTCCACTTTTCGAGGAAATTTGTTACACACACACACAACACCCCCCCCCCCTATGGCCAGTCAGCAGACACAAACCCCAAGTCGTGGGCAGTCATCTCAGCACCCAGGGAGCAGCTGGGGGTTAAGTGCTTCAAGATTAAAAGGCCTGTTCCTTCATTCATCATTTATTGCCTGTCCATGGAATCAAATCAGTGATATTTCAGCCCCAAGCTCACTTCATTATCCTTCAGCTGTTGGACTAATAGTTATAGAAGTGGGCTTGGGGCTGGAATAGTGCTGCTTTTAACTTCTCAACCGGCAGAGACATCGGGACAGAGGAGCAAAGGAACAGCACTGTCTCCTCCCTCAAGATCCACAGCTGAGGTCCCCTAGAGAAAGGTGTCTAATCCCCATTTCCATGGAGACTGTGCAATGGCAAAAAAAGGAGCAGGAGAAACATGATCCACATTTTCAGGTCAGTGCTGCACCCTGAGAACAATCCTATAGTTTAATAATCTTAGTGGACTCTGTTTTATGAGTAGAAAATATAATAAATATTTCTAGACATTTTTTAATTATTATTATTCAAAGCATATGAAATGCACAGGTGGCACCCTTTCATTCAGGAGCTGCAGTTCACGACATGGCCGCCAGATGTGCCAAGTTGAAGAGTTGAGGAGTTATGGGCATTTAATTGATACATTACAAAACAGTTCAGCGCTTTGTCCCTCACTAGTCAGAGCAGAGGACCAACAATTGTCCAACAACAATATCCCTCCGCCAATGGCAAGCCGTTTGAACATTAAAGAGTGTGACTGGATTTACATTACAGACATCTGCAATTCATTTATAACTAGACAAAAAGATTTCTCTAATTATATTTAGACGAAATAACACAGAGATGTCTTTAATTACATTTTGACAAGTGTAAATGACGTCAAATTTACCACTGAGTTAAATGGAAGCTCCAATTCAAGATTTCTGAAATTAATTACTGTCCACCTTTAACTGACATTTCAGAGATCTACAGTTAAATTACGACTAGTCAAAGTTAGAGGTCTGCCTAGTCATTTAAGTTAAAGATTTCTTAAATTCCCTCCTTATTAGAGACACCTTAAATAGATTTTAAGATATTTGAAACTAAATTGTAGATGTTTGTAATTAATTTCTAGACATTCAATGAAAGTAATGACTAGTCGAAACTAAGTTAGAAATGTCCAGAAGTGTATTTTTGACTAGTCACAATTCCTTTTAAGATCTCTTGAAATAAAACACAGATATCTTGAACTAACTCGCCTTTTGTATATCTGATATCTTAAATGATAATTCTGACTAGTCCGGATGTGACTGTAGATTTCTTAAATTATTATTATCTATTATTAGTCAAAACACAGCTGATTTACACAGTACATTTCCACGCCATGTAAATGTTGCCAAGTCACTTATAAATATTGATAATTGTGGGCTGGTTTTTTTTTTTAAGCTCATCTCTAAAGTGTAGTTACCTTTTTGGGGCTTGCTCCAAAATAACTTTTGTGAGGTTTTCTGGCTTGTTAAGGTTAAATCTTCCAGTTTCTTTCCCTACGTTGTGTTTCTTTTTTCTGTATTTCCCCTCTGTAAATGAATAAAACTAACAAACATTTCTTGTTGATGGAGTGTCTGTTGGCTCTATTAGTTTTGATGTGTGTGGGGAAGGGTAAAAAGGAAAACGCAACCTGCAACTAATGTGTGTTTACATATTTATGACTTTACAGAAAAATAACCCCAAAATCTGTTAAAATGAACACACCTGGAAACCGTGGCAGCACACGGGGGACTAATGCATGCAGTGATGTCTTTCTGACTAATCTAATCTAATTTGAGATACCTTTAATAATAATAATAATTCAGGATTTTTGACTCAACTGACTGACATCTTTAGAGATAATATAATTGTAGATATCTTAAATTACTGTTGTTACTAGTCAGATTGTAAATGCAGATCTTAAACTGTCATTCTGACTAGTCATAGCTCTGTTGCAGATACCCTGTATTTAATTAAAGATAGTCAGACGAAAGCTATTTGAATGTTAAAACGGCTCACCATGTCACAGCCCGCCCCCAACTGTACACTTCAGGACAAGGGCATTTACCTAAATCGAGAAATCCTACTTCGCGAAAAACATCTCCCCCATTTTCAGATTTAATCTTTGGCGGGAAGGTGGCGTCACTATAAAGCGACACGACGATTGGTGGAGGAACAGTGGCAGGGGCGGAGCGTGTAACGCGTCACAGTCAACCACTGACAAAAAAAGGAAAAACGTTGAGAAATCCTTGAACTAAGATTTATTTATTATTTTTTTATAATAAATGTATACATTTATTTATAAATATATAATTTATATTATTATTAATCTATTTACGAAGAGAAATTTTAAAATGTGTTATTAAAAAAAAGAAAAATAATTATAATTTGAGAATAAAAAATATTTCCAAAATTAAGGCATTTTTTTCAAGAATTAAAATAAATATTTGGAAAATAATTATTTAAAAATACTTTAAAATGTTTGGAAATGTGGAAAGTGACGTCTTGATGAAGTTATGTAAGTTAGTACTGTTATTTTCTCGGGATAAAAATGCCACTATATTCTTGAAACTTTACCGCTTACTCCCGAAATACTGCTACTTTCTTTCTCGTGTAAATAAGGTTTTGACTTTATGAAAAGTGTGGCTCGCTTTCGGCGACGTGAAGACTATCTGCGGTTAAAACCTGAAACGAAGAGTTACCTCAGCGGGAGTCTATGGTTCTCCGAGTGCGGGAGACGCCTGTGGTGTGTTTATCCTCAGAACAGCGAGCAGACGGTTAAAACCCGAGGCTCCGGGTCCAAAGTTAAACTCTATCTCTTTTAAACCCAGAGAAATTCAGCTCCAGTCTCGTCCACCCTGCGCGCAGCCATGTTGCTCTTACGTCATAAGCCATTTCTCTCAACTAGGGCGTGAGTGGGCGGGGCGAGTAAGAAGATCACCTGTCAATCATCTTCAACCGCAGCCAACCAAATACGGGAAACACTTTGAACTGAGCCATGAATAAAATCAGAAAATCTCTTATATCATTTCATTTTCCTTCGAAAGAGAATAACAGAGAAGGGGAGACACACACACACATCTGTTGGCTGATTCTGCCAACAATGCCTTTTATTACTTCATTTGAATTCTTCAGATGTCTGGTTCCTATCAGCAGCACTTTTAACAGTTCTAATGTTTTCAAAACAAATTTCTTTAGAATTAAGCATTTCACACCAAATCATTCTCAAAGAGGGCGTTTAAATCTGAGAGATTTTATCGGAGGTGGAGGTTTTGAAAAACGTATTTCCCTTTTAAGGACGAGCAAAGGCCAGTAAATGGAACATCTGAACAAAACTGGGTTTGAAATGTGTTTAATGGCTCAAGTGTTGAGTAGAAAATCATCATGAGTTTGTTCTAATATTGTTCATCGTCAGAGGTGACCCCTGTAGAAACGGTCGGCTACACTGATTCACCCTTAACAGAATTGTTCAGTCTATAAATTCACTGCTGAGCTGCAGCTGAAACCCTTCGAGATGTTCCTTCAGTTTCTGCCTCACGTCTCCAGTCACCACTGCAGCTCTCAGATGTGAGGGAGGGCCGTTCTGAGTGTCCCTTAACCTGCTGTTTCTGAGCTCAAGGAGGTCACTCTCAACACTGAAGCTATCCCCTTCGTCACTGGCTCCCTGGAAGCCTTCCTCTGTGACCAGTATTGAATGCGCGTCGGTACTCTGGAAAACAGCATCCATCCTTTCTCTGGATTCAGTGGAAACTGGCACAAGAAGCACATGGCTGTCTGCACTTTCCTGCAGCAGGTAGATGTGATTTTCTTCTGGGTCGCTTTGCGTAGCGCTCCCCTTCTTGGTGCTCATGTCTGGAAGCAGTAGCCCAGGCTGGAGGCCCACACTGGGCTGCAAAAGATGAAGCTGCTGCAGCTGGAGGGATGATGGAGTCTCCTGTAGTGTGACTGTGGGCTGTGTAGGGGTGGGTAGTGTGTGCATGTGCAGGAGAGCCAGCTGCTGTAATGGCTTTCCACAGAGCTCCAGAGGAGGCTCTCCGTCTATGTTCTGCTGCTGGGGAGGAGAATCTGTGGAAAGGGGCTTTGTTTGGTCCTCGCTCGCATCGCTTTCACAGTAATAGAAGTAATAGTCCTTTGGCTCCGCAGCGGGAGCAGGATTATTCTTCATGTTCTCCGCTTTTTGACCTGCAAATACGCTAGGGATTGTCCCTTTAACTTGTTTCCCTTCTTGAACATTCTTCGGTTTGGAACTGCCTTGGATTTGAGACTTTCTCCTATCCCTGACCTCCTTAGATTCCTCGTCTTCTCGTCCTCGTCCACAATAAAAGCAGCATCCTTCCTCTTCTTCTACAGCGACTCTCTCCTTAGCCGTGGCAGCTGGCCTTCTCCAACATTCATCAGTGAAGAGCTCCATGTCTTCACTTGCTCCCTCCATCTCACTTTCTTCCAGCACTTCAGGAGTCCCACTTCTTTCTGCTCTTGGAGCTTTTCTGCTCTGAGGAGCCGAGGAGCTCAGCCTAGTGCAGTCTCCTTGACCCTCCTTCTTTCTCCCCGTGTCTTGAGTTCGTGATAAAGTGCTCTTCAACCTGTTTTCTCGGAGGCGCAGCAGAGTGAGCCGGAGGCGGTTTTCTCGGCGACGAGCTGCACTGAGCAAACGCAGAGCTTTCTCCAAGTTGTCGATGGCTTTATCGTAACGTTTACGCCACACTAGGGGGCAGAGCTGAGCGTAGCTGTGCTCTTTGGCCAGATAGAATCCGGGAGGTGGGGGGAGACGTCTCATATAACAGGACGGAGACGTTGGGTTGGGTGTGAGGTCGTCTGTAACATTCTGTGATTTGTTATTAGTTTGAACATCTTCAGGCAAAGATGGAGGATTTTGTTCATCTCTGTGCTCCTCACTGACTCTCTTGGAGTTCTCAGCTTCATCTCCGTCAGTCACATTCTCCACTGAAGCCTCAGAGAATGGACGTTCTTTACTCTCCTGTCCCTCATCTTCAGCATTCTTCTTCATCCTGAAGAAAAAGGTATTCACATGTTTATCAACAACCTGCACTGGGGCGAATGTCACTTTATTCATTCATTCATTCATTCATTCACTGGAACCGCTTCATTGGTCACGGACAAGGTTGGTCTGGAGTCATTGGGCACACAGAAGTGGTCAGTCAATCACAGGGCATCAAACACTCACCAAGTTACTCACTCACACACACAGCTGTGTACAATTTCACACACTTACATCTGGAAACAGTTTGACACACTCACACCTGTGGACAGTTTCACACACTCAACCAGTCACTCACACACTCACCTAGTCACTCACACACTCACATCTGTGGACAGTTTCACACACTCACCCAGTCACTCACACCTGTGGACAGTGTCACACACTCACTCAGTCACTCACACACTCACACCTGTGGACAGTGTCACACACTCACTCAGTCACACCTGTGGACAGTTTCACACACTCACGAAGTCACTCACACACTCACATCTGTGGACAGTTTCACACACTCACCCAGTCACTCACACACTCACACCTGTGGACAGTTTCACACACTCACCCAGTCACTCACACACTCACATCTGTGGACAGTTTCACACACTCACCCAGTCACTCACACACTTCAATCTGTGGACAGTTTCACACACTCACCCAGTCACTCACACCTTTGGACAGTGTCACACACTCACCCAGTCATTCACACACTCACACCTGTGGACAGTTTCACACACTCACCCAGTCACTCACACCTGTGGACAGTGTCACACACTCACCCAGTCACTCACACACTCACACCTGTGGACAGTGTCACACACTCACCCAGTCACTCACACACTCACACCTTTGGACAATTTCACACACTCACCCAGTCACTCAGACACTCACACCTGTGGACAGTGTCACAAGCTACTACTTCAAGTGTAACCACTTGTAATTTGACTTTGAAGTGAAAAGTACCTCATCAGTCTTTCCACATTTCGAGGTCTGCCTCTTCCTCTGGTGGTCTTTCCTCGTTGGTTAGAAGGGGTTTCCACCACTGTGGGCACTGCATCGTCTTTGAGGCGGCGATAACCACTGGAAGAAAGAGAGAAAGGTTAATATCAGCATCTTCAGGTTTAGAGATAAACTACAATAAATAAATAAATACATACTCCAGCTTTCAGATACTGGGATGTCTGGCCTACTGTGACCAACCCTTATAAAAACTGTCATGTCAAAACTAAAGAAAGGAAACAACAGTCTGATGCGTGAACAAGACGTAAACAAAGTCACTGAGATGGGTTTGGTGTGAAAGATGCCATTCTAGAGAAACTTGTGGACTTAGAAATGTTCACTAAGCTGCTGAATAAAAAAGTCTTTAAACCCCCTTATAATAAGCTACTTAACAAAAAAGGTTGGGTTTAGCCCAATGCTGATGTTAGTTTTTATGCTTTTTCTGAAATGGGATGTTGTCTTATTTATAAAACACATTCACAGTGGAGATGCCTTGTTCTGTATTTTATATTGTATTTTTATATTCCACCGTCATTGTTCCACAGAAAGCTTGTTTGACTAGTGGTCATCACTGATGATGGTGGAGTAAATAAAATATTTGCTTGAACATAAGGAGACACCTGGTCCTATTTGCCACCGCTTTAAAGAATTCAGAGGTTTCATCTGTGTCTACAATCATTTTGAAGCAGTATCTTATGACCAGTGGATATTCCCTTGTTCGGCACGTGATGATGAAAGATTACAGTAAGAACAAAGCAGTCAATAAAAGTTGCCAGAGTTTGTAAATGAAACAGAGGTCTTTGCATGTATTATGCGTGCTTGCATCTGCAAACACATAAGCCTTCAGTTTTATTTTATTTGAATGATTCTGTTTGAAATCACACCAATCCCACTGTAAATACCCACCTGACTCCAGAGAGTTCAAAGCTGTCGGGGGTGAAATGTTTAGAACAAAAATAGATGTAATCACTCTGAGGGTCCCACTGCCCTTTTCCCTCGGGACCTTTACGATGAGAATTCAGAATCCAGGACGCACGCCGAGGATTGCCCCTCTTAGGCAACCTGAACAAAAAAATGTGACACATTCATTTATTCATCATCTATTACCACTTATCCAGGTCAGGGTCGCGGTGGGTCCGGACCCTACACAGAATCACTGGAGGGGGCACCAGTCCTTCACAGGGTAACACACACTCACACATTCACTCACAGTTATGGACACTTTTGAGTCGCCAATCCACCTACCAATGTGTGTTTTTGGACCATGGGAGGAACCGGAGCACCCAGAGGAAACCCACGCAGACACAGGGAGAACACACCACACTTCTCACAGACAGTCACCCAGAGGAAACCCACACAGACACAGGGAGAACACACCACACTCTTCACAGACAGTCACCCGGAGGAAACCCACGCAGACACAGAGAGAACACACCACACTCCTCACAGACAGTCACCCGGAGGAAACCCACGCAGACACAGGGAGAACACACCACACTCCTCACAGACAGTCACCCGGAGGAAACCCACGCAGACACAGAGAGAACACACCACACTCCTCACAGACAGTCACCCGGAGGAAACCCACGCAGACACAGAGAGAACACACCACACTCGTCACAGACAGTCACCCGGAGGAAACCCACGCAGACACAGGGAGAACACACCACACTCCTCACAGACAGTCACCCGGAGCAGGGCTCGAACCCACAACACTGCTGTGTGACTGTGCCGACCTAATATTACATCATTACTCTTTATTACTTACAAAATAAATCAGTCCATCATTCAGAATTGGCAGTTTCATTGCTCTAGAAGTCGAAGTGCAGGTGTGACAATATTTAAAGAAATGTTAAACTAAGCATGACTTAGCATCAGGTGGTCAGCAGAATATCATATAATTAAAGTGCATTTTCTAGTCATTTGAACCATACACAGTGAAACGAAACAATGTCTCTCAAAGACTAGTGTTATATGTGATGTGATATGGTGATATTGTGGGGTGTGGAATTGTAATTTAAGTCCTGACTGAGTATGTTGTTGTCAGCGGAACTTCTCAGAACATCCAATTATTTGTTGTTGTGTGTAGTGTCACTGTGTGTGTGGTGTTGTTTGTGTGTAGGGTGATAGTGTGTGTATGTGTTGTTACTGTGTAGTGTGACTGTGTGTGTGGTGTTACTGTATGTAGTTTGACTGTGTGTGTGTGGTGTTACTGTGTGTAGTGTGACTGTATGTGATGTAATGGTGTGTGTAGTGTTACTGTGTGTAGTGGGACTGTGTGTTTGTGGTGTTACTGTGTGTAGTGTGATGGGTGTGTGGTGTTACTGTGTGTAGTGTGATGGGTGTGTGGTGTTACTGTGTTTAGTGTGACTGTATGTGTGATGTAACGGTGTGTGTAGTGGGACTGTGTGTGTGTGGTGTTGCTGTGTGTGGTGTGACTGTATGTGTGATGTAACGGTGTGTGTAGTGTGATGGGTGTGTGGTGTTACTGTGTTTAGTGTGACTGTATGTGTGATGTAACGGTGTGTGTAGTGGGACTGTGTGTGTGTGGTGTTGCTGTGTGTGGTGTGACTGTATGTGTGATGTAACGGTGTGTGTAGTGTTACTGTGTGTAGTGGGACTGTGTGTGTGTGGTGTTGCTGTGTGTGGTGTTACTGTGTGTAGTGTGATGGGTGTGTGGTGTTACTGTATGTAGTGTGACTGTATGTGTGATGTAACGGTGTGTGTGATGTAACGGTGTGTGTAGTGTTACTGTGTGTGTGTGGTGTTGCTGTGTGTGGTGTTACTGTGTGTAGTGTGACTGTATGTGTGATGTAACGGTGTGTGTAGTGTTGGTGTGTGGTGTTACTGTGCGTTCTGTTACTGTGTGTGTGGTGTTTGATTCCAGGGCTCACCTGTGGAAAGTGAGACCAGATTTCCGAGCGTCTCTGGTGTCACGAGAGTTGCAGCCAGCGGCAGAGCAATGTCTGGGCATCTGGAGAAAACATATTCACTCAGAATTTAGTTTATCAGTTAAAACCATGTAATTTATAATGAATAAGTTTATTCAATGCTGTCCAAAACCCTGCTGAAGAATCACATGGGAAGAGCACATCAAACCCCTCACAGCCAGTGACTCAGGGCGAGGATAAAGCCCTGAGCTGTGAGACAGAGACACCACACCGTCGTCTTTTATTATTTACTTCATATATTATGTGATTTTCTTTAGTTCAGTCCTTTTTAAAACAGTAAAAGACTGTGTATTTTTGTTGTTAAATGTCATATGGGTATTACTCATAAACACCGATTCCATGTATGTGAACCATGAAGTGATTCTGATTCGGATTCTGGATGCGCTTGTATGCGTAATTGCTGCGCATTATTGATGCTGTTTAGGGTGAAGATTTCTCCACTTATTTGTATAAATAATAAGCCCCTGAAGTCGTATCTATTCACAGTAACCCGTCCCCATTTATTAAGATGCCAGTAAGACACTATTAATGTTTTACAGACCCTTAAATCCAAAGGAGAATACAGTTTATTTCTATTTAATTAATTCACTTAGCTCTTCGGCTAATGCAGGGGATCTGTTGCTTAAACGCGGGTTTACTGGTGTGTTTTACTTACTTTTAACGCTCCTGTATCAAACATATGGTCTTTTTAAGACGAGTATATCTGTAAAATGTCAGTCTTGCTATGATTTTAGATGCATTTTGGACTCACCACTGAACCTTTCGACCTCACGAAGATGGCGTCCTTCTCCCTCCGTGAACTCTGCGCAGGCGTGTTAGTGCCGAGCTCAGTTAAAAAAATAATAATAATAAATAAAATAAATATATATATATATATTAGATATTTATTTGTTATGCTGCATTATACACATTCATTATAAGGCTTTTAAACTTTTTTTTATTAATAATAATAATAATAATAATAATAATAATAATAATAATAATAATTATAATAATAATAATTGCCCTGCAAAGGATTGGGTGAGTTCCTGCCTTGTGCCTAGTGATTCCAGGTAGGCTAGTGTAAGTGACCCTAACTGGGTAAACGCTTACAGACAATAAATGTATAGATTAATTAATAATAATATTTATTATTATTATTATTATTATTATTATTATTATTATTATTCATTCATTCATTATCTGTAAGCAATGCTGCAGCACGCCTGGTCTTCAACCAACCAAAAAAAGCACATGTCATTAGTTGAGCTGCATTGGATACCCTTAGCTTCTCAGAACATCCAATTATTTGTTGTTGTGTGTAGTGTGACTGTGTGTAATGTGACTGTGTGCAGTGTTGCTGTGTGTAGGCTGATGGTATGTGTGCCCTGCTTTGTTCCCATTGATTCTGTTTAAGCTTCAAAACTTTGGCAGCTCTCAGGATGAAGAATTCAACTTTTATACTGTTGTTAATAATAATAATAATAATAATAATAATAATAATAATAATAATAATGGTGGCACGGTGGTGCAGCAGGTAGTGTCACAGTCACACAGCTCCAGGGACCTGGAGGTTGTGGGTTCGAGTCCCGCTCCGGCTGACTGTCTGTGAGGAGTTTGGTGTGTTCTCCCTGTGTCTGTGTGGGTTTCCTCTGGGTGACTGTCTGTGAGGAGTGTGGTGTGTTCTCCCTATGTCTGTGTGGGTTTCCTCCGGGTGACTGTCTATGAGGAGTGTGGTGTGTTCTCCCTGTGTCTGTGTGGGTTTCCTCCAGGTGACTGTCTGTGAGGAGTGTGGAGTGTTCTCCCTGTGTCTGTGTGGGTTTCCTCCGGGTGACTGTCTGTGAGGAGTGTGGTGTGTTCTCCCTGTGTCTGCGTGGGTTTCCTCCGGGTGCTCCAGTTTCCTCCCGCGGTCCAAAAACACACGTTGGTAGGTGGATTGGCAACTCAAAAGTGTCCGTAGGTGCGAGTGCGTGAGTGAATGTGTGTGTGTGTCGCACTGTGAAGGACTGTCGCCCCCTCCAGGGTGTGTTCCTGCCTTGCTCCCAGTGATTCCTGGTATGCTCAGGACCCACTGTGACCCTGAATTGGATAAGGGTTACAGACAATGAATGAATGAATTATATGAAATGGAGGTCATGAGAAATTAGAAAAAAATTTAGTGAGGTATCTTTCTGTGGCACACCCTGGTCATGGAGCTCATCGTCAGAGGTCATCACACACTCACCAGGGATTACCCAAGCCATGTGAACAAAGGGTGATCCATGTGAAGCTTATACTGGACTCCACAGAGATATGGTCAGAAATGGCCCAGCCCTGGTGCCAGTGTTAAAAGCTGCCTCCTTGTAGCACCAGAGTTTTGCTCTGATTTTGGGTCACAGTTGATATGAAAGGGCTATAACCAGTGAGGGCAACATACTGCGTCCGGTCGGATAGGTAGGCCTTGAACAAGTCAAGGGCTGTGCCGAGAATACCCAGCTTGCTCAGTATCAGAGCGCCATAACACTGAAAACATGGCTCCTTAACACATTCTGCTGTTTATCAGCCACAACATTAAAAACTGTTTTTTATTGTTTTCCACTGCTTAACTGTGTTTGGTAAGTAATCCCTACGACTCATGGCCATTTGTGTAAACAATTTAACATGCTTCCTGTTCAGAATCAACATTCAGTTTTCAAAATGTATCCCAGACCCTCAGTAACGCAGTGACACTGACGTGGTACAAGTGAATCAGACACAGCACTGCTGCTGAAGTTTTTATGCATTGTCAGCTCTATTAGACACCTGCCGTGTTATTCCACCCTACAGAGCTAAAGTCTCTCTCTCTCTCTCTCTCTCTCTCTCTCTCTCTTTGTGTGTGTGTGTGTGTGAGAGAGAGAGAGACTCAGTGCAATGATGGGGCCTCAATCTGGAATTGGTTCTTGGGCAAATTTGAAGAAAGTTGTATGGACAGCTCTTTTTTTCCCCAAAATCTTTGATGCGAACAAATTAGGAACAGATCTATAATTAGACGGTACGTTAGGATGAAGGTATGTTTTCTTGGTTTCTTAACTGCTACTTTTAACAGACCCAGTTTAAATTAAATCACGATTGAAGGTGGAACCCTAGCTCTTTTAGTGCTGAACGTTGTCTAAAGGTATAGCTGACTATAAACGACTTTGTCAGTTTTACACGGAATATTGCGTATGTTCAGTGATATTTCTCAAAGTTAACAGCGAGGAAGCTCCTCTGCCTTCATTGCTATGCTGTCAGTCATTAGACCACGCCCCTCTCCACTGATGTCCCGCCTCCCACGGTAGATCAGGGCCAAAACTCTGAAACTGAATAAAAAAGGATCTGAGACTGAAAAAAAACCTATGAAACTAAAAAAAATAAGATCTGAGCCTGAAAACATAAAATCTGCAAATGAAAATATAAGACTTCAAATATCAAAATATGTAGAAAAATGAAAATAAATAATTTATTTAAAATAAATATTGAATCAAAATTTTATTTAATCTGAAAAAAAACCATCCTACACTTATTTTGATTTTGAAATCGTATTTTCAAAGTTCAATCTTAAGCTCTGAATTTTCAGTTTCAATTTTTTTAAATGAACAAAATTTTGACCCTAATATCGCTCCATAGATAAGCGCTTACACACCACGAATGAGTGATGAATGAATAAATGTTTTGTTGTTTTTTTCTTTCTTTCTTTTTTTTAACCTGGCCTTGACATTATTAGGGTGCCTTTTGTTTGATTCCTTTCTTTTCTTTGACACTAACTCAGTGTCTTTTTAGGACTTTATTCAATCTGGGTGAAAATGTGTGAGGTTGATGGATGTTTGTACTATTTATTATATTAAAATATCTCTCTATGTTGAAAAGAGCACACTGTGTATTTTGTAAATGCATTTTGTAGCTGCTAGTGGTTTTCCTCTGAACTTCTGAAAATTACCTCATGTTTCTTTCCAAACTTCAAGGTCTACCTCTTCCTCTGGTGGCCTTTCCTTATTGGTCAGATGGGGCTTCAACTGATGTGGGAAAAATAAATGCTATGAGATACAGAGTAAAGAAGAAAAGTAAAATCAGCATCTTCATGCTCAGAGTCACACTGACCAGTAAGAACATAAATAAATACATGTTCACTCTCAGAAAAAATTAATTAGGGAACATGATTGTACCTTATTCTATTATAATTGTGGATTTTAAAAATGATTTAGATTTCATGCGCCTCATTTAATCTCCAGGACTTTGTTTCCTTTCATTTTACAAAGTTGTATAATGAAATCTTTCAAATATGCACATCTCCTTCTGGAGAAGGGAATGTAATATTCCTTTAGGGAACGCAACTGGACTTTAAACCTAGTGCTGTACCTTATTCAAGATGGCAGCGCGAATGTCGCAGAGGCTCTGTGCTCTCGGTTTGAATGCCCGGAGTATCAACTCCATTTCATTGTATTGATGCCACAGTTGTACAATGACAATAAAGTTCTCTAATCTCTAATTTAATTTAAAGGTACATTTACATTGTTTGAACATTTAGGAAAAAAATTTTCCCTGAGTAAAAATAATCATCATTTTTATCTGTTTCCTGAACAAAATACTCCTGTGTTCAGTTACTCAAAGGACAGTCATACCTTGATAAATCCTCAAAAAAAAAGGTAAAAATCAAACTACGTTTAGCAACACAGTAGATTTTCAATGTATTTAGAAATGGATGGTTAAAACTTTTCATTGCGTGTTTTGGTGTGAAATGTGTGGTTCTAGAGGAACACCTTCACAGAGGCAGTGAATGGAAACATTAATTAATTCATTCATTCATTCATTATCTGTAACCCTTATCCAATTCAGGGTCGCGGTGGGTTCAGAGCCTACCTGGAATCATTGGGCGCAAGGCGGGAATACACCCTGGAGGGGGCGCCAGTCCTTCACAGGGCAACACACACACATTCACTCACACACTCACACCTACGGACACTTTTGAGTCGCCAATCCACCTACCAACGTGTGTTTTGGACTGTGAGAGGAAACCGGAGCACCCAGAGGAAACCCACACGGACACGGGGAGAACACACCAACTCCTCACGGACAGTCACCCGGAGGAAACCCACACGGACACGGGGAGAACACACCAACTCCTCACAGACAGTCACCCAGAGCAGGAATTGAACCCACAACCTCCAGGTCCCTGGAGCTGTGTGACTGCGACACCTACCTGCTGCGCTGAATAAAAACAGAATCCTGAAAAAAATAATGCTTGTATATATTATTACTATTCTTCATACTAATGTCATTCATGAAATATTTACAGATACGCTGCCTGATGTTGGGGAAGTTGTTTCAGTTTTGAAATATGACTTGTGTTCTTTATTAAACATATGTTAACATTGGAGAGGCAAACAGCCCACAACATAATATTTTAGTATCTTTCACTAAGTTCCATCGCCACATAATCAACCCTTTAAACTGGTGGATGTCACTGCTGGTGGAGGAGGGGAAATACAATGGCTTTATTGTGGAAATTAAGATGCCCCATTCTCTACCAATATTTTGTTCAATTATACCCTTCTGCGAATATATTTTAAGTTATTATGATGACAGTGTGCTGGTTTATCCTTTCATTCATTCATTCATTCATTCATTACCTGTAAGTGCTTAACTAGTTCAGGGTCACGGTGGGTCCGGAGCCTACCTGGAATCATTGGGCGCAAGGCAATGTTGCTTTAATCCTTTCCAAATCTCTCCTTGTGTCAGTCCAGTATTATTTGAGATTATCATCCAATCCCTACTTTTACAGGTTAGTAAATACTTTATTATAATAATCAAGCTTGATGTTGATTTAACAAATCTATATGATCAAGGTGAACATCTGGAAACATACTTTGTTCTTCCCATCGCTCACAGCTTTTTAGAAAAAAATATAATTCTACACTTTTGTATGCATTTGAATTATAAATATGTTTATAAATGCACCACACTTAAGAAAATTAATTATTTAAAATAATAATAATAATAATAATAATAATAATAATATGAATAGGTGCCTAAGTTCTTTTGCAGAGTACTGTAGCATAAAATGTGTCATGTGGAAATTTTGTTCCTCTATGGGATCAAATCCTCACATCAATGTTTTAATACCTAAATAAATAGTTTATTGAAGTATAGAGACATTACTGCATCTTGTTGGGAACAAACTCACGATGAATACCTTTCATATCAGAAGAAATGCTGAATGAGTAGGTGTTCACAGTCATTAAGCCATAACGTGGTGGATGATTTAAGACCTTGCCCTGACTTTGAGTAATTGTCTGTGCAGGAGGGTGGGGACCTGATCAGGACTGAAATTAAAGATTCAGTTCAATTCATTTTAAATGTAAAGTAGCAACACAAGGTACACTTAAATATTTAATAATTATTAAATTAAATAATAATTTAATAATAATTAAATATTAATAGAAAAGTCTGACAGTAGAAAGTGATAAAAGTAAAGGTTGGCGTAGTCTGATGGATACACAACAGCATTGGAACCAGAAAAAGTAATTAAACAGACCATTCCTTTTATTTGGGGTTAAAAAGACAATTTACTCAGATCTGTCTTTGTGAATGCTTTAATCAAAGTGCAGCTAAAGCAGTTGATAATACAGAGGCATTTTGCAAAATACACACCTAAATTACCAAATTAAATAGAAAAAAAATGATTAGAAACATTTCCATTAAAATACGGAGACATTTTCCCAGTCCCATATGAAAGGTTAAACTAAGAGGAAATTCCAGTGTCTCCACAGAGTTTTTAGTTCAGTAAAAGACCAGGCTTATTCTGTGACTAAAAAAACAGGCATGTACTCACCCATCAACCATAACATTAAGACCAACTCCTTGTTTCTACACTCACTGTCTATTCTTTCAGTTCCACTGACCACACAGGAGCACTCTCTAGTACTAAACTTACAGACTGTGGTCCATCTGTTGCTCTGCACACCTTATTTCCTCCCTTTCACTCTGTTCTTCACAGGTCTGGACCACCACTGTAGGACCACCTCATCGGACCACCACAGAGCAGGTATAACCCACACACCGTCCACTCTGTGAGACACTCCTCCCTCGTTGGTCCACCTTGTAGATGTAAAGTCAGAGACAGTAGCTCATCTGTCGCTGCACAGTGTGTGTCGGTCGTCCTCTAGTCCTTCATCAGTGACACAGGACGCTGTCGGCTGGATGTTTTTGGTCGGTGGACTGTTCTCAGTCCAGACGCTGAGGGGTTTAAAAACTCCAGCAGCACTGCTGTGTCTGATCCACTCTACACCAGCACAACACACACTAACACACCACCACCACCACGTCAGTGTCACTGCAGCACTGAGAATGATCCACCACCACATCACACCTGTCCATTGAAGAACGGGGTGACAGGGGGGCAAACAAAGTATGCAGCGCAACAGCTGGACTACAGTCTGTATTTATAGAACTACAAAGTGCTCGTGTGTGGTCAGTGGAGCTGAGAGAATGGACAGTGAGTGTAGAAACAAGAAGATGATCATAATGTTATGGCTGATCGTGAATTTTGTGGTAAAATCAGCTAAGAAAGGCGTTTCAGTAAAAGTAACATAAAATACTCACAGGTTTATCTTCATTTTTTTTTTCTTTATGACTTTAGCAGTAAACCTGTGAAATATTACTTTTGCCCCTCTGTAGCTTCCACATGTCTTTAGTCAGAATGCCATTTCTAGAGTGGAAGACTTGGGCCAGAGAGTTGTTCATTGATGATGGACTGTAATCTGAACACTTTGAGCCCTGGAGATTAGGAGCACATTCTGCAGAGTAGGAGAAGTAGAAGGAGCCGTATTTGAAGGTGCACATATCATCCACAGTTCCACTCCTCAACTCAAAAGAGCACTCACCAAGCAGTTCATCATTCCAGATATTCTCTTCATCATATATTTTAAAGGTGAGTCTTCTGCCCATTGTTATTTTCACTGAACCGAAATCAAAAGACTCGTTCCAAACGGGATTGTCATCGTTTGAAATCATTGAAGAGCGCATTGCTTTGTCGTCGTATTCGATTTGGACGTAGGCATCTGTTTGGCTGATGCGGTCTCCATATAAACCTTTGGCGCGAAGTTTGAACACCTTCAGCCTGGAAAGGCCCTTTTCAGCCGGGCAGCAGTTGGTCAGTATGTTTGGACTCTTTTCACAGATGCAGACACATTGATCCCTGACACTTGTCCTGCTGCCCATTGTGCAAGGCTCCATGCAAAGTTGTTTCAGCGCATTTTCACGTATGTACTTCTCAATTGCCATCTTCAATCCCTCCTTGGCACTGTGCTTGTCATTCAGCAGAACGTGTAAAGGTCGGAGAGAGTAGGTCACTACGTCTGGGATGGTCTTCAGGGATTTTACCCATTCTTTCAGTGACTTTTGTTTGGAATGCTCAGTGAAAATGAGATCCTCGCCATCAAAATTCCCACCTGTGATCTCACTGTGTCTCTCGCTGAATATAACATTGAACCTTTCACTTGTCCCCATTTTCTTCTGTAAATCACGACAGTAATGGACGTCTGCCTTTGCAATTCTATGGTTGATGGATGCCTCCAAGTCCAGACAGGCTTTAATGCTTGCATCTGTGAGGCCATTTATTGCAGCCTTACAGGTTCTGATGGCTGTGATGGCCATTAACCTCCCACCCAGCTTCACTCCTGTGGTATAGTGTGTGCCAAAGGTGTCAATAATTTCTTGATAAGCTTGTAGCTTGTACTCTTTGGGAAGAGCCTGCAGAGCACGGAGAAACTCACTATGCACTGGGGGCAAAGTTGTGATTTTGTAGCTGTGAAGAAATTTTTACTTTAATACCAAAGTGTTGAAATGTTGTAATGAAAAGTTATGCTTAATTTGGAGTCTTTTCACTCACCTGTAAAAGCTGCACTCTGAAATATGTTTGGTGAAACTGAACCTGTCCTCTTTGGATTTGGCCGTAACATACAGTGTTTCAGAGGAATGAGTGCCTCCAAATGAAATCCCAAGTATACAAGGCAAATTCAGTCCAATTCTCCAGTTGTTGGTGATTGATGAGGTGGAACCATTCACAAGAGCTTCACTCGACTCGTAGATCTTGCTGGAAACCTTCATCGAACACTTGGAGATTGTCCTCCAGGACTCCATAGCAACAGGAATCTTCTGCTTCACGTTTAGATACGGATTCTTGTACATCTTGCATTTCCCATTCCCTATGTCCCACTTTTCCATGTCGATGACATAAGACCCTTTTCTTGCCATCTTCACAATGTCAAAGCCCTCTCCACCAAGATTGTGCCCAGGAACAAAGTCAGTGTTCTCACAGTCAGCTGGAGAGTCCAGTTCCATCTGTTCTTCACTAGTGACCAAGAACAGCAAAGAGCAGCAGGTCCAGATGCTGACAAGTCTCACCTGCCCCATCATGTGAGATGAGAAAAAGTGGTAATCCAACGAAATGAAACCTTGAAAAAAAAGCATCATCTCTGTGATCTATGGCACCCTTTGTATATACAGTACTTCATATTAATGTATTAGTATTCAAAATTTAATTGACACTCATCACAAGATTTGCAGCTGTAATAACACAACAAGTGAAGAAATCAAATATACGGTAACTGCTCTTGGGCATAAATCCTTAATAAATATATTTGTTCCCTACAGATAAAACTCTCCTCCCACATATTTACAAGAATAAATGTATGTGTTTACCACATAAGAACATTACAAGAAAGAACTAGTGAGAGCAGTTCCTCAAAATAAACATCAAGATACTTACTTTAATTTCGATGGCCTCTGAGAGGTGAGCTGTGTGAGATCCTCACCCGCTTCGTCTTAAATACCAGCGAAAGAGGGAGGGACAGTCTTACATTCAGAGAGCTGTCATTTGGCTGCTGAAATAAGGTCCAAAATCTAAAACAATATTAATTATTCACAAGTTGTGGGGCTCACACATTTTAATTCCAATACAAAACTCCAGGTGAGACACACAGCCATGCAGTGTGGTGGTCTGATAGTGTGTGTTGCACTAGTACATATTAATCTGTCACTGCAGGACTGAGAATAGTCCACTGAACAAAAACATCCAGCCGTCCTGTGTCACTGATTAAGGACTAGAGGACGACTGACACACACTGTGCAGCGACAGATGAGCTACTGTCTCTGACTCTACATCTACAAGGTGGACCAATGAGGGAGGAGTGTCTCACAGAGTGGACAGAGAGTGGACACAGGGTTTAAAAACTCCAGCAGCACTGCTGTGTCTGATCCACTCTACACCAGCACAACACACACTAACACACCACCACCACGTCAGTGTCACTGCAGCGCTGAGAATGATCCACCACCACATCACACCTGCTCTGTGGGGGTCCAGACAGTTCAAAGTAAGTCAAGCATCAAATGGACCACAGTGTGAATTTGTAGAACTATATAGTACACTTATATAATACAGTTCTTTTTTAGGGAGTCCACCACTTTTCACTATCTTCCGTTGTTTCTGAAATCACTCCCTATCCACTATTCCCTATATTTCTGACTATACAGTGCACTTTTATAGGGAACTGAATTCAAGAGGGTAGTAAACAATTTTTGACAGTAATTCATATGGGTTTTTAACCAAACAACTCAGTGCATTATAGGTATCTGCTGTCCACTAGTGTCAGCTGATCGTATGCAATTTTATGCACTTTGTCGGATTGTTTGTGTGAACAGAAAATTGTTCACTGTTTTTGGACTACAAAAAAGCTGGAACCCCAAAATAGTACACTATATTGTAAACAGTATTTAGTGAAGAGGAGTCGACTCCCAAAAAATCGTTTCTTTGAGTGCCTTGGTTTCACTCTTATCAGCTGTTTGCCAATGATTTATATAGTTGAAGCTCTTGGGGTTGACTCAGTCTCATGACTGTCAGGATTCTGCTTTGCTCTTCCTGTCTCTGTTCTGTTTTTGATTGTTTCTCTAGCTGTGTTTATAATTCCCTTTGTACTTCTCTCTTTCTCAAGTCTTTGGGCTTGTTCGACTTCACCCAGCAATACGCAGACTGATCACCGTCTGTTTGGGTACGGTGCATGCTGGTCAGTTTTTTTTTTTTGTCCGCCTGCTGTATGTCACAATGTCGTGTGTTCCTCGTTCTGTTGAGGTTTGTCAGCCCTGTGTTAGTCTAAGTCTTTGGTTTGGTTTGTTGTGTTGCATTACACTGAATTTCTCTAGTGTCCTTTACCCTTCTCTTGGTCAGTTACCCCTTTGTCTTGTTGTATATTATGTAACATTATTGGTTGGTTCTTCAGGTTTGTTTGCACTTTGTTCTCTCTGGTCTTTTGTCTGCTCCCTTTGTCCTGTTACTCGGTCCCCAGTCTCTTTGTGTATTTGACTTTGTCGCCTCAATAATGTTATTGTGGCATTCCTTTTATTGTTAGTATGTGTTACCTTTTAGGTATCATGATTGGTTCATTTGAGTTTTAAATTCAGTTTCCTTCTCCGCTTTTGTTCTAGACCTGTCTTATCTCTGTTCTTGTTAGTGTATGTCATTGTCCACTTTTAGGTTTTTGAGTTTTTGCTTATCTCTGTTGTATAGAGCCTTGATATTCCTTGTCTCTCAGACTTCAGTCTATTGTTTATGACTCTGAAATAATTCCTGACATTTAAAAATACATGACCAAAATTAGAGGGCGGCAAGGTGGAGCAGCAGGTAGTGTCGCAGTCACACAGCTGCAGGGTCCTGGAGGTTGTAGGTTCGAGTGCCGCTCCAGGTGACTGTTTGTGAGGAGTTTGTGTGTTCTCCCTGTGTCTGCGTGGGTTACCTCCGGGTGACTATCTGTGAGGAGTGTGGTGTATTCTCCCTGTGTCTGCGTGGGTTTCTTCCGGGTGACTGTCTGTGAGGAGTGTGGTGTGTTCTCCCTGTGTCTGTGTGGGTTTCTTCCGGGTGACTGTCTGTGAGGAGTGTGGTGTGTTCTCCCTGTGTCTGTGTGGGTTTCCTATGGGTGACTGTCTGTGAGGAGTGTGGTGTGTTCTCCCTGTGTCTGCATGGGTTTCTTCCGGGTGACTGTCTGTGAGGAGTCTGGTGTGTTCTCCCTGTGTCTGTGTGGGTTTCCTCAGGGTGACTGTCTGTGAGGAGTGTGATGTGTTCTCCCTGTGTCTGTGTGGGTTTCCTCTGGGTGACTGTCTGTGAGGAGTGTGGTGTGTTCTCTCTGTGCCTGTGTGGGTTTCCTCCAGGTGACTGTCAGTTAGGAGTGTGGTGTGTTCTCCCTGTGTCTGTGTGGGTTTCCTCAGGGTGACTGTCTGTGAGGAGTCTGGTGTGTTCTCCCTGTGTCTGTGTGGGTTTCCTCCGGGTGACTGTCTGTGAGGAGTGTGGTGTGTTCTCCCTGTGTCTGTGTGGGTTTCCTCCGGGTGACTGTCTGTGAGGAGTGTGGTGTGTTCTCTCTGTGTCTGCGTGGGTTTCCTCCAGGTGACATTCTGTGAGGAGTCTGGTGTGTTCTCCCTGTGTCCGTGTGGGTTTCCTCCAAAAGTGTCTGTAGGTGTGTGTGTTGCCCTGGGAAAGACTGGCGCCCCCTCCAGGGTGTGTCTCCACCTTGCGCCCAATGATTCCAGGTAGGCTCCAGACTGCGACCCTGAACTGTATAAGAGTTACAGATAATGAATGAAAGAATGACTAAAATTAGGCTTTTGGTAATTTACTGGATTTAAAAAAGACTAAAATGTTTTAATTTACTAAAACTGGACAATAATTTAATTACTAAAATGTTACTGAAACTAATACACATTTTAGTGTAAAGACTAAAAGTGAATTAACATCAGTTGCCAAAGTTAACACTGATTCTTTCCTCCTGGATTGAGAGTTTGTGAACTGTGAGAAATCGTTTGCTGGATTTTGGCAAAATTGAAATTGTTTACCGCACAGTTAACTTTTTATTCACTGTTTATTTACAGCCTTGATCAGTCAGAGAGAAATTGTTTTCGGTGTGGCCTCAGTCTAAGTTGTCTGTTCTGAATGTGATACACGGACACAGTCTATTCAGACTGAGCTTTTAGTTGAATTAACGTTGTCCGGCTTCATGTAAACACATCCAGTGAGAACTGCTGGTAGTATTCAGAAACAAAGTGTGTCATTTCCTACATAACCTGCTACTGTGGTACATTTGGCACTTGTATGTATATATATTTATAGAGACCTACCTCCACTATTTTGCACTAATATCAGCCTGTACCTTTTCAAAATGGCTTCTTGCAACACTGAAAGGTCCCTACAACACTGACAGATCCCTGTGAATGTAAAATAGCTTCCTATACTTTTGACCCAAAGTGCTACAATATTTTATCTTCTGAGAGAAACTCTTCAGTGCTAATAACACAACACAGACATTCTGCCCATTTAACTATAGAATGCATCAGAATGAATAAGGAATGAGTTTTGAAGAACTTGAAACAGAAGTAAATAAGTGTGGTGAAGTCTGTAGAAGTAAATAAACCACTGGGCCCTGAACCACATGTGGGTCACACAGCATCCTCAGGTCCTTGGGCAGCAAATGGTTTGCAGTGGAATATCAGCTTTTAGTTTTATAAGCTGTAAAACAATGATAAACCAAGCAGCTGTATTAATATTTATTGTACGTCAAAAACAAATTGTTCCTATTTATATATAAAATGTAAAATAAACAATTAAAGTAAATTCTACAAAGTGGAATTATATTTATATTGGTGTCAATTGATTGAAATATTTAATAATATTCCTCAAAACCTTCTGTGAAAAATAATCATAATAATAAATCACAGGTTAAAATGCTAGTACATCAATATCATGATTAACTGAACATTTTACCTGAAGGATGAAGGATATTAATAATAACATTACTTTTGCCCTCGTAGTTCACTGTCAAGGCTTGTACTGTAAATATGCTCAAGTGTTAAAGCTGGGATTTTTTTGGGATTTTTTAATGTTGTTGTGAACTTGTCAGTTTCTTTATTTTGAGCCGTGCACTCTTTATATTCGGGGTGTAATTGAGCTTCAAATGTTGAAACAGACGCTGGGATCAAATTTGTTGCTGAAACAGTTTTTGTCAGTGTTTACATTTGACTTCTTTTTGTTCAGTGTCGTCTTCACTAAATAAAAAACGACAGACGCAGCATTTTTCTTTGGTACAAACTGTTCAAGTTGCTTGGTTGGCCTTGTTTTTAGATTCTCCTCAGTGTTGCTTCCATGTGGCAGAGTGTAGGGGGCAGAGCAGACAGGGACAGTACATGAACACAGTGGGGGATTATCAACAGAATTAAGAAGAAGAAGAAGAAGAAGTAATTAAAGGTTAATCAAAATAAATGACATAGGCAAGATTATGTAACTTAGAACTTTGATTTTGATAAATTTTTGATTAATTGCCCAGCCCTAACAAAGGATAACATCAGCTTGCTGAAAGACACAAGACAGACCCTGGAGGTTTTGTGATAATATTGTGAGGAATGATGAGACAATGACAAACTGAGAAACTGACGTGAGGACTGTGGAACTTTTTTGTAAGAAGTAACCCATTACATCTGCCTTAAATCTAACACCTCTTCCTTCAGTAAAAACGACAAGATGTTGTAAGGTCTATCGTAGGTAATGAGATAAGACACAATGCTGTTACGTGTAAAAAATGAAACATAAAGTAATTATTAAAAAGAGCAGTAAACTTGTTTAATGCACTGGACAGGTGTAAAAAAAAATAAACAGAAAATTCTTTAATCCAATTATCCCAATTTAATTTTACAGAGATTTTCAATGTGTTTTAAACGTGGCAGAGTCCTTCCTTTAGACAAACTGGTGATCAGAATATGACACAACTGGACTCCTCTTGGTTGACCTCCTTGTACTTCCTGGTGTCCACATTTTCGATCAGGTGCAATAAGTGTTTGAAAGTTATTTCCTCTCCATACTTCAGCTTCATGTTCCTCAGCAGTTCACTAAAGCCTGCCTCCGTCCTTGAGGTCTGACACAGGAACAAAGAGAACAGTCTACTTGAGTCATAGGTCTTGTAATGTGATCCAGAACAATGTGTTTCCAACAGTCCCACACATCCCCATTGCCCACTCAACCCAGTGTAGTGTACATGCTTCGACAAATAGCAAGCAGTGAATGGTAAAATGAAACTAAACCTGTAGCAGTAAACCAGCCAATAACATGTGGGTCTGTGTATTAGCAGCACTTTACTAATGTTCTTTATGTTTTGGAAGAATATCAGCAGACACTTCCTACATGACTAGATATCTGCTGATCACTGCCAGACTCAGGGGGAACCCCACGGTTAAAAAAACATCACTAAAGTACCCTCTACAGTGGCAGAAACAAGACAAAGTGCCCTATTGGCTGCCCTTCATATGGCAAATAAATAACTGAGTGTCCCCTTGGGTGCAGTTTCTTGTAATAAATTATGATAATGCACTCTTCAGGGCAATGAAATTATATAACGTATCTTAAGAAGTGCCCCAGTGCGCTAGTGGGGCCCCGTGTTGTGCCCTATTTATTTTTTCAAACTGTCTGAGTCCGCCACAGCTGCTGATGTTGATCCTGTTCATTCTTCAGCATCTTCAGCATGTGGCTGTTTTGAGCAGACAACTCAGAAATCTTTAATCTTGTGAGGCATGTGGTTATTATGTTTAGCATTCTATAATATTTACTGTGAATAATTAGTCATTAATAGAAAAACTGTAAGTATATTAATCACATTGTAGTAATGATGAAATTGAAAAGTAAATAAATAAATCATAAAAAATAAAAAATAGGCTCTTCACCATAGAGAAAAGAGCCATAAACCAGGCAAATCAATCCCGTGTCTAAACTGAGAACCATTTTTAAGGAAAGGTATGGAGGCTAAGATATTATTCCTTATAAGAGTTTTTTTTTTTATTTATTTCATAAGTGCATTTAAACAACTCTTTTAAATTTCTTATCATTCTGTTAATAATACTATATACAAATTATGTCTCTTGAGTTCTGATCTTTCTCCTGGATCAGTGAAATAAAACACTGCCCAGTACATCATTTAAACACTAAGTCTTGACCTGCAGTGTTTAAACTGGGCATGTTTACTGTCTAATATCTTTCAGCTCGAAACTTGCTCTCACCCGCCATCGTGTGGCTCTTTAAGGGGTTTAGGTTCAGGCGACTGCCCCCCCCCCCCATGCCCCCATGGTTGGAAAAATGTGACTAAAGTGCCCTCTAGTGGCAAATGGAGACAAAACGTGCCCTATTGGCTGCCGTTCATATGGCCAAGTGCACTCTTGGATGCTGTTTCTTGCAATAAATGATGATGATGTGCCTCTAGGCAAAGAAAATTCTTAAGAAGAGCCCTTATATCATTACATCATAGGTTTTTTTGAGCTAGCGGGGCCCCATATTGTGGCACTAGGTGCCCTTTTTATATTTCCACCACTGCTCTTCACAGACAGTCACCCAGAGTGGGGCTCGAACTCGAACAGGACCCTGGTCATTACCTCCATAACTCATTTGAGAATCAGCTCTTTTGGATACTAGTGAGTTGGTTCTTTCCGTAGCCAAATGAATCAGCTAAATCAGATATTTGATTCAGAGCAGTTTGAAAGAATCAGTTCCCTATAATGGATCAAACTGACTCTTACCGGGACGAGGTGTGGCATCTCGAACGACAGCAGTTTCTTAAATTCATTCACTTTCAGTGTAGAGCCTTTACTGGTCGAGGCAGCATGGAATCTACTGACCAGAATGAGCATGGCCATCTTCAAATCTGAATCAGCATTGGCCAGTGTTACTATGGCCTTCTCCAAATCTGTGAACTGAGAGAGAGAGAGAGAGAGAATAAATACATGGTGTTTGGCAGATGCTCTAACCCAGGGTTGTCACACCAAATCCACCAAGGCCAGTGTGGACGCAGGTTTTCCAAGCAGAAGCCCCACACTACTGAACTTCAAGGTCTATAGACTAAAATCACTTCTACTTGGTTGGAAAGAAAACCTGATCCCACACTGACATTCCATGGATTTGATTTGACACCGCTGCTCTAATCCTTTTGATTTCAATCATGATATAGATGTAGGTCAGTGTAGTGAGCCCTCTTAAAAATAAAGGTGCTAAAAGGGTCTTTGAGCAATGCCATAGAAGAACAATTTCTGGTATCTTAAAGAATCACTATTGTTTAAGAAATGCATGTGTGAAGAACCTTTTAAAGGTTTAAAAATCCAACACTTGGATTTAAGGTTGTTTACTCATATTATTAAAAATGGTTCTTTATGGAACCAAAAGTGGTTCTTCTATGGTATCACTCAAAGAACCTTTTCTAGCACCTTTATTTGTAAGAGTGAGGAGTCTTGCTCACACCAGCCACAATCTGAACCAGTCCAGAATATCGCCACATTATCCTTTACCACAGAGTGGTCTTTTGGAGTGTTTTTGTAAATGAAAGGTGTGAGTGTGAAACAAATGTAAAAGGATAGCAACACCCTTGCATAAGCATTTTTGTACTGTCAGAGGAAACCAGAGCCCCCAGAGGAAGCCCACACATGTTTATCTGCCATGAGCAAAAAGAGAGAGAAAGCCTAGCATGTCGGACTGAGACCCTTCTTTTTTATTATTATTATTTTTTATATATTTATTGACACTTGGGCTTCTTAAACACATCAGACCGTTTTTTGTGTGTGGATATTGCCTTTGAAATGGACTCTATGGAGCATGCAGATAACTGTGAAAAGTCCTCTCCCTTGAGACTGTTTACCCACAGACACACCTTTACTCAGTGAGTGTGTTTACATGCACTTAATAATATGATCTTAATCAGATTTCTCCTTGATGACTTCTCCCACTGGTGTCAACATTTGACCCCACCTTCAACCGGTCTAGAACAAAAAGTACAGAGCCAGAAACACACTGGACCTGATCTTCATTGGCAGATCTGCCCCAGTGACCCCCCCTTAAGTGATTACATTACTTCTTATACTTCACACACACCCTCCCTGCTTTCCCCATACAAAGCACCTCCACAATGTCTTCCGACATTCACTGCAATCTTTGCTCGGTCTCATCCTCATCCATTGTTTCAACAATTATAACCACTTTGCCACACGATGAATCTTTCTCCTACGTCCCACTGGAAACTGCAAGCACTTACCTTTCATCTTTTCAGTCAACCTTCTCTGTCCTTGCTCTTTAAGGTGAGCAAGAAGCTTTCCACCTTCTCTCTCTCTCTCTCTCTCTCTCTCTCTCTCTCTCTCTCTCTCTCTCTCTCTCTCTCTCTCAAAACAGTCTACAGGACCCCAACCAGTCTGGCTTCAAGCTCTACATGGTCTTTTCTCACTCTGCATTCTCTGTCTCCATCAAGTAATATACAGTAATATACTGAGCTATTGTACATCCCTAAAACTACAGGTCCATGACCTCCCTATCTCCACTGAGGATGTGCTGGTAAAATTTATAACATACTCATGTCACAAATAAGTAGTTAGTAGTTATAGAAAACATGTTTTATTTCAAGAAGAAAAAAAGGTATTTGCAATTGGGGAGAGTGGTGCCCTAGCGCCCTCTAATGACAAGCTGCCCCTGGCATCAAGCCACCAAGTGACTGAGGGCAGAATCAGGCCGGCAACCACCGAAACAGCAGCAACAAGATGGCCTCTCCCACTGGCCATCAAGCCCAGATGTTAGCATCAGAGATTTGTGTCCCATTTACGGAGCCAGGGCTGCACACAAACGTTGGATCTTTGATCACCAACCAGAGAGCAAGCAAAAAACTTTCTCTGAATTTCACTCATTAAAGTTTTTTTTATTTAGATATATTTTCAAACATATTCTCATGGTGTAGCTGAAGATTTACTTTTCCTACCCTCCTCCAAATGTTCAGTGCAGTTTCTGCGGTGCTGAGCCCGATTATCAAAGACAGAGGCTGTGTTATGACACCATTAACTTTAAATATATTCTTATGTATTTGTTTACAAATAGAAAATCTGTGTTTCAAGGATATTCTGTGTGTCAAGGCTGCTACCGATGCTCCCTTCTGTCTGCACTAAATTATGCCTTTGTTTGTGGGAAAAGCTTGGCTCATGTTCATCTTTACACACACATCGGGGTATTTCCAGGGTTAGCTGGGGATTTCATAATAATGAAAGTATATTCTTTTAGATAAGTGTATTTCCATATTTAATAATTGCATAAATATTGTATCCATTTAAATCTGTCAGCTTCTTGTCAAAAGTAGAAGTTGTTACTGAAGCAAAGAGTGAGCAAACTTTTAATAGCCTTCGTTTCAGAGGAAATGCTGAGTGAGCAAGTTTCCAAAGTCTTGTAGCTGCTGTTCCCCTCGTTCAGCCCCATGTTAAAGTCTGTGTGAAGGCAGGGAGAGACTGATTGATCCTCGTGCTTTCTATTTGAATCAGAACAATGCATTCTGTGGAGACATATGGTCTGAATTAAGGCACTAGTTCAGGAGACTAATCTCTCAGTGCTGACAGCACTCCTTAAAAACGAATCAAGTTAATTCTAACACACACAACACATTTACCTCAAGTCTGGGCTTGTGAGTGTGATTTACATGAGATAAAGCAGCTGTCAAGCAGCATTTATCACAAAAATACCAAGGTCCTGAGCGGAACAAGCCTCGTTGGTTTGGGTCTAAATGCACTTTTCATGAATTGTTTTATTTTTTTTAATCCTTCTGTTATTTTTGACTTTGGTAATCCAGAATAAAATGGACTGGGGGGGTCTTGATTCATCAAAATCCCAGAGCACTGACCACTGATCCCTGTCAGAAAGTGAAACCTCTGCCTCTAAAGTGATTATACAGATCAAAAGAGCCCAAAAATAAGTGAATATTTCATTCTCACCCCTTCCGCCATTGCAGCCTCCTTCTTCTCCACTCCTCTTCTTGCAGGAATCGTCAGTTTCCTTTCTCACTATTCCGCTGCTTCTCTCCTATCCTGAGTCCTCCCACTCAAAAAAAAAAAAAAAAAAAAAAGGATCTGCCCGCCACACTGTCTCAGACATTTATGGGGAACTCCTAACTTGTGAAATCAGATTCTTGGGCAGGGATTTTTTCAAGAAAAACTGTGATGTTAATAAACTGCTATTTATTGCTCAAACTGGATTAATTTCTACAAGACACTGAAAAGACTGGGGAGCTGAAATTCATCATGACATAGTGAGGATTGTGAGCAGTGTTTTTTACAGTTGTAGATGCTATTGATGCATGAAGATAATATTGCCACTGACAAATTTGTTTTTTAAAGATCACTGGCATCGAACCAAATTGAAAGCCTGGGTGACGCTGGATTGAATTCTTTTTAACAAATAAATAATAAATAAATAAACTGAAATTGTTGAAGATATATTTAAGAAATGTGTCTTATGGTTAGACAATCTGCAAAACCCTCGTTTTCAGGTGTTAATATGCCCTCTCTATAGTACTGATCTTGCACCATCAGACTATCGCCTTCCCTGATAGAAGCCCTTCAAGGATGAGGAATTACGCCTGATAAAGTGGTGAAGACAGCAATGTTCATTCATTCATTCATTATCTGTAACCCTTATCCAATTCATTGTCGCGGTGGGTCCAGAGCCTACCTGGAATCATTGGGCGCAAGGCAGGGAATACACCCTGGAGGGGGCGCCAGTCCTTCACAGGCCAACACAGACACACTCACACACATTCACTCACACCTACAGACAATTTTGAGTCACCATGGGAGGAAACCGGAGCACCCGGAGGAAACCCACGCGGACACGGCCACCGTGCCGCCGGACAGCAATGTTTTCGTTGCAAAAAAAAAAAACAATTCAGGAGAAAAGCTCATATTTAGATGTGCTTGATGGACAATCCGTGCCAACTGCCCAGGTTTCCAAACTGTAATTACAACTACTGAGAGCAAGCCATAGTCAGGGCTCAAAAATATTCAGATTCCAGTGGATTGCAGCATTTTAATATCTATGTTGCTTTTTTTACAACTGTTCCCCACCACACAATTTGGCTGGCCGAAAAGCCTTCGAAATATCTTTATTTCACCATAACTACAGCTTCCTTTCACCACCACTGTATCATTCCACTGAATGCTGTGGCCAAGTAACAGCTCTGTTCTTCAGCTCTCCAATTCTACTTGTTTTTACTTGTATTGAATCACTTGTAATTGGAAGTGGAAGAGACTTGGTGAAGACCAAATATTCAGGATGTGTCTCAAATCACTCCCTATTCCCTACATAGTGCACTAATGTTAAGTTATTTTAATTAAACATTTCTATTAAAATTTTTAAACAAGTAAACTTGATTGAGAGATGGGGTAGATTCCACAGTAGTTACACCAACCTACCCACACCCCACCTCCCCCAAACCTATGGTCTGGTCATACATAGGTAGCATTTGAAACCAACCCCTTCATGTACAGCAATATACAGCAGGCAGAATCTCACTCTGTTGCCACCACATAGAAGTACCATCTACCTGCTATCAACAACCTGTTCACCGTTTGTTCACCCAGAGAGCATGAAGACAGTGGGCCACAGCTGGTTCACTGAGGGCAAAGCTGGAGGTCCTTTGGCATTTTGCTCAGCGTTTTCTGGATGGACCACTGGTGTTAGACAAAATGCCACCTTTTATAATTTCATTTTCATTTATTTCTCTTGTTATTCTGTGTAATTAAGGTTAATACGTCATTTAAGTCACCATTTCTATTTATATAATTTTAATATATTAATAGTTTTCTCATAGTTTAGCAAAACTAATAATAGTTTACTAAAAATAAATGTATTTACAGAATAAAACACAATAAACAGGAGATTAAATAATAGTTAAATCTTTTAAAAGCTGTTAAGCTTTTGCCCTTTTTCACGTGTTCTTGCTGTGTCTGTGTCTAAGTTTCCTTGTTTGTTTGTTTTGGTTCCTGTCTCCTCTCTTAGCTCCGCCCTGCCATTCCCACCTGTGCCTCCTTTGTGGTCCTGCAGTCTTTGGTTTCAGTGCTCCCTTGTCTGATGTTGTGTGTAGATGTGGACCAGCAGTGTCCTACAGTCAGAGGGGTGCTGACCTTATTAAGCGAGTGCACAAAATATATACTTAATTTCTGGCCAAATACTTGGATCAAGAAATGAGCTTAATGTAGTTAGACTGAAAGTTAATATAAAAAATTTCAAGTCTTGCAGGAGATCAGTGCAGCAGTGTCATTGAGGGGTGTGAAAGATCCAGGAGCACTGATGTGTCTGATCCACTCATACCAGCCCAACAACATCCACAACAACATCATCCAAAAAATATCTACTCTGTGGGGCTCCTTTCCATTAAAGAAGGGAGTGGAAGGGAGCAAACAAAGTATTCAGGTAAACAGAACGACTACAGTCTGCAATATTACAAAGTGTTCCTGAGGTGTGATTCGAGCTGAGAGAAATGTGGAAACATGGAGGTTATTATTATTATTATTATCGTTACACTTATATAGCGCCTTTCTAGACACCCAAGGACGCTTTACAATCCACACTGCTCAGAACATTCAATCCACACACTGGCGAGAAGCGGCAGCCAAACGCGCACAGCGTACTCTCGACCAGGAACGACCGTCCACCTGGAGGACTGCATCGGGCACTAGGATTTCACCCAGGACAGAGTGCCAATCCATATCTGGGCGCACACACATTCACTCACACATACACACTCATTCACTCACACACCAGGACAGTTATTAGACAGAAGCCAATTCACCTACCCTCCATGTTTTTGGACTGTGGGAGGAAACCGGAGCCCCCGGAGGAAACCCACGCAGACACGGGGAGAACATGGAAACTCCACCCAGATGGGACTTGAACCCAAGATCCCAGCGCTGGGAGGCGAACGTGCTAACCACTAAGCCACCGTGCCGCCGAGGTGGTTATAATATCTGATTTGACTGTATTTGTAGGCATCACAGGACTGTCTTAAAGCTTACTCCGCAAGGCACTCTAATACAACTTAGAGCTTAAATAGAGCAGTGGTTTACATAATTCACCAAATGTGTTCTTTTTTTCTGAAATGACAGTGACATGGAAATAAAAGATTTTCCATAACTATGTCACACCTATTGATTCTCTTCATCCTTCTGAACAATTAGGACTTCATCTTCCATGATTCTACTCAATCTCTCAGGTTCCTGTCACATGCCTGTGGTCTGCCAGTCTGGAGCAGTTTCCCTGCTCGTCATCCCCAGGGTTCTGATCAGTTTCATCTGTTTTCCCTCTGTTTGTGTGTATATGTGGTACTGTGTTTGACCCATTCCTTGTGAAGTATTGCCTCTGGTTGTGTGTGCATAATGAACGTTTATATATCCATGTTGCTATTGTGTTTTAACTTATTCTGTGTGTTGCCGGCCTAGGGGTACCTGGGCTGTGCACAAGATAACATCATAGCTGTGGATAGCGGTATGATGGCAATAACAATAAATTTAAAGGACTGCACAGTTTCAATACATGAAATAGTTGTTAGGATCTATAGATGCATTTTACATCACATTCACATTTTAAATTTAGATTATTATGCTCTCAATTCCCTTAAGTGTATAAAATCATCCATCCATCCATCCATCCATCCATTATCCACCGCTTATCTGGGTCCGGGTCGCGAGGGAAGCAGTCAGAGCAAAGAAACCCAGACCTCCCTCTCCCCAGTCACCGCTTCCAGCTCCTCCGGGGGTATACCGAGGCATACCCAGGCCAGTCGAGACATGTAGTCTCTCCAGCGTGTTCTTGGTCTGCCCCGGGGCCTCCTCCCCGTTGGACATGCCCGGAACACCTCACCAGGAAGGCGTGCAGGAGGCATCTGAACCACCTCAACTGGCTCCTCTCGACGAGGAGGAGCAGTGGCTCCACTCCAAGTCTCTCTCAGATGTCTGAGCTCCTAACTCTGTCTCTAAGGGAGAGTCCTGACACCCTGCGAAGAAAACTCATTTCAGCCGCTTGTACCCGCGATCTCGTTCTTTCGGTCACTACCCAAAGCTCGTGACCATAGGTGAGGGTTGGGACGTAGATTGAAAGGTAAATCGAGAGCTTTGCTTTTCTGCTCAGCTCTCTCTTCACCACAACGGACCGGTACCGAGCCCGCATTACTGCTGACGCTGCACCGATCCGCCTGTCAATACATATATATATATATATTGGAATATACTGGACCTCACATTGGAATAGTGATGTTCGTATTACAGTGTGAATTTCCATAGACTGATTGAAAGATCTTCAACTCCCACATCCAACAGCTTACAAATATAAAGCTCACTGTAGATTTTATGACTGACACATCTTACTAGAAACAAATACTTGAAACACCATTTAACACAAAAAGCACAGTACAAAGAACCTCATTGCACCTCTGGCAGTAGTGTTGTCTCTCTATCTTAAGAGATAGGTCAGCTGCATAGCTTAGTTATTCTGTTACAGAAGCTCAAAACAATGGAAATGCCCTTCTCTAAATTCTTAACTTGTTCTGCATCAAATGCTTTAGACGTTGTAGTAAAAACACTGAATTACCGCACATATAAATGTACGAAGAGTGAGATACTCCTTCTGACACGATTAGAACAGCCCCTATGCTAAGCTAAATGGCTAACGTATTTTCCATCTTCTCATTCACTCGATATAACTTAACCAAAACACACTTAACTTGCACTAAGATATGACACAAGGCTTCGTGACATATTAGGGTACAGTTTCACCAGGAAAAATGTTAAGGGTTCCTATTTATTTTTACAGGAAATAATTTAACTCTTTTTTCAGTCTGCTACATGTGCTTGACGTTGTCTTTTGGATTGCCCTTTTAAGTCTGTTTGCTTCTAACCTCTAGTTCTCTGTTTTTTTGGACTCTGATTAGTTTTTGTAGAAAGATTAGTACATTTCCTCTTGTCATTAAAGTCTTTTCAATTGTTTCATCTGCAAGTGTCTGGCATGTTACTGTTTCTTTACACTATGCTTTCAAACTTTTCATAAAATTATAGTTTTAACTTGAATTTTTAATGTTGGAGGTGGGAGGACAACTCAGATGCTCACAAAAGTTGTTCAGTTGTGTACCTGAGCCTGTATAATCTCCATAGACACATGAACGGATACATGAGCAAATACACTTGTATATATGGCCACTCCACTACAATTGCAGGCTTGTGCTTAAAGAAGAATTAATTAAAAAATGAATTCCCCAGCTTTTGTTCACAGGAGAGACAGGGCTCCATCCAAATTCTTACAATTAAACCTTCTCAGATGATTGAAGCTGCTGCAGTCAAAGGGGAACAAACTCCTTATTGATACCTTCATTTCAAAAGAAACATTGGCTTTTTCTGTTGGCTGCAGGATGGTGTGAGATCTGTTCTCAGACTTAATTTTTATCAAGAACCTCCTCTGAAGGAAAATTAAAATGGTTTAAACAAACAAACAAACAAACAAACACAGCATGCAAGAAGTCAATCAGTGCAACAAAGCAATTGTAAAAATATAGAGAACCAAGTTGTGTAAGAGAGAATGATACAAGGAAAGCCCCCAGGTCCCCATGCCTCAAGAAGTGAGCAGAAGTGCTATGAGAGGACAATTGAGAATGGAATTTCTGTCAATTGACAAACTCTTCATAATTTAAAAATGAACATATTTCCAAAATAATGCAGAAGATGACGTGATGAATCCAGAACTCAAGACACCATGCTGTAATGTTTGAAGAAGAAGCTCAGTATAATCCAGAAGCACAGAGATTTGCCCAGCGCTGTTCAAAACAGATTGACAGGCTTGTGAAAATGAAAAGTATTCTTTTTTAATCTTAATGAAAAGTGTGTATTTAAACATTTTTGCAAAACTGTTCATAAAGCAATAAAACCTATTATATGATGTCTGCTGCTGTTCATTTTATGAGTTCTTGTATTGTGTCTTATTTCCAATTATATTTGATTGACTTAATCGTACCGTCTTTTGTGACATTCAGAAATTCCTTCAAGTTCTTCACTGAACACCAGTTCTTTTGTTTTTGTTATAATACCATTTTAAATATTATTATTATTTTTTGCCCTGTGAAGGACTGGCCCAGTGATTCTGGGTAGGTTCTGGTCAAAGAGCGCATCCCATAGAAGAACCAGGTCAGAACCAAGAGCACTCAACATAGGGGACCCCTTGGACGGGGAGCAGGTTTGTCTGGATAACGTCGATGGAAATCTGCCTTGAGGGCAGGATCCAACACATTCCCAGACAAAACCCAACTCCCTTCCTCAGCCATAACCTTCCCAATCCACTAGATCAGGGGTGTCAAACTCATTTTCACAGAGGGCCACATCAGCATAATGGTTGCCCTCAAAGGGCCAGATTTCAGTGTAAGACAGTATAAATGTAACTATATATATCCAAATGTAATGTAGAAAAAATGTAAGTACTCCATAATGTTAAATAACTCTGAATTTATTACATATTCAACTTATAAATATTGGCATAGATATAAAAATATGTTTGCTTGTTGCTCTGTTAACATAAATCCTGTTAATTTGTGGGGTTAAGAAACTCATATTACTCCATCAATCAACATTTAAACTATCCAAGTGAATAAAGAAAAATATCATCAAACTCAAGTTATGATCTTCAGCACACACTGCTTCAAAAAATGCACACTCTGAAAAAGACAGATGCGCGAGTGATTTCTTCAGCTGCAATAAAGCTAGCTTTCACAGCTACGTCGTTTTGGGCCGTAACTCTCTCTTGTGAACATATTCTGCTGCGATCGCTGTTTGCCTTTTAATTTTTTAAGATTGCAGTCAGTCAGATATTTTTAGCTCTTGCGGGCCACATCAAATGACACAGCGGGCCACATTTGGCCCGCGGATCTTGAGTTTGACACATGTGCACTAGATACTTAAGCGCCCCTGCTCACCTCCGCAAACCCCACAACCTTCTTACAGAATATACAGGTACCCCATCAACAACCACTGGTTGGGGGATGAATCTTCTGGTAAGACCTCGTCCAGTGGACCTGAAACAACAGGCTTTAACAAGAAGACATAGAACAAACATGAAATCTTGTATATGGGAGGTAAGTCAAGCTGATATGTAACATCATTTATTTTCTTTGTGATCAAGAAAAGTTCAATATACATAGGAAGGAGTCACTGTCCATGGTGCTAACAGCAGGTAAATACCTAAGATGCACTGCAAGGAAGTGAATCCAGTGGGAGCTGAAGTAATAGAGTTTTGAGCCATCTCTGCCCATATCAAAATTCACAGTCAGAAGGGTTGTTATGACAGAAGATAAGCAAGAATTTACCAATCTCTTAAATCACCCTCTCACAATGCCCATTAGACTGAGGATGATAACCTGATGTCAAGCTAATACTGACTTCAAGGTGTTTAAAAAAATTAGAACAATACCGTGACGTGAACCCATGCCCTTATCAGAAACTATTTCCTCTGGTATACCAAAATTTAGAAAAATATACTGATAAAGGCCTCTGCAGTAGGAAGAGCAGGAAAAGGAATGTATTTAACCCCTCTAGAAAACCAGTCATCTCTGGTAAGTATGGTAATATTTCCCCTGAGATACAGGAAGATCTGTTCCAAAATCAACAGTAATATACGACCAGTGGGTAAAGTTTTGGAGGTTTTTCATTGAGCACACCCAGAGCAGGGCGGCACGGTGGCGCAGCAGGTAGTGTCGCAGTCACACAGCTCCAGGGGCCTGGAGGTTGTGGGTTCGATTCCAGCTCCGGGTGACTGTCTGTGAGGAGTTGGTGTGTTCTCCCCGTGTCCGCGTGGGTTTCCTCCGGGTGCTCCGGTTTCCTCCCACAGTCCAAAAACACACGTTGCAGGTGCATTGGCGACTCGAAAGTGTCCGTGTGTGTGAGTGAATGTGTGTGTCTGTGTTGCCCTGTGAAGGACTGGCGTCCCCTCCAGGGTGTATTCCTGCCTGGGATTCCAGGTAGGCTCTGGACCCCCCGCGCCCCTAAATTGGATAAGCGGTTACAGATAATGGATTGATGGATGGACACCCAGAGCACATAGCTACAAACTTGTGTACATCAGCACTCATACACTCCCACCAATGACGCTTATTCAAGAGTTGCAATGTCCTTAATTTCCCTGGGTGTCCTGAGGTCAAGGAGGAATGAGCCCAGGAAATTAACCTGCCTCTAAAAGATCCTGGGACATATCACCATGGTCCCAGGAGAACCTCCTAGTAGGGTCTAATTTCAGCCTATATGTTTTTACAGTTTATGTAATATTTGTATTGGTTATTTCAGACCACATGCCACCACATATGTAATAAATCTGCCAAATAAAACTTGAAATGACCAAAAGTGGTGTCCTGTTGTGTTGTGAACAAAACACCACAGCAATGACTACAATTTTCTGAATAATTACACACTAATCACCTACTAACACAACACAAGTAACAGATGTTTTTCATTGTATACATAATGTTGGTGGTAGAACAAAGCTTTACAATGTCCATTTTTAATGTTGTACATTTTGACATATTTTAAATGTGAATTTTGTCTTAGTCTGATTTACTGAAAACTTTAAATGAACCCAGAAGCCTTTTGGTCTAACATTGTGTGGACTGATGTGTCAAACATTCTGGAAGACATGAGTCCTGTGACATCTGGTCTTAAACATGCACTACATTCCACAATAAGTTTGTTATATCAAAAATAAAATGTGGGTGTAGTAAGTTTGTGAACGACATGGAGACAGGTTGATCTGCAACTTAATGGTAAAGAAATTATGAAATGTGAAAACATTAAAGACAGCACAAACAAAAGGTGTATTTTAAACAGTAAAGACAGGATATTGCACAATTTTTTTATTGTGTCCAAAAAGAGACATTTTTTACAACACTTATGGAAACATAAAGACAAACATGTTAGCGCTATTACATGTAAAAAATGTATTGTTTAAAAAGAGCAGTGAACATGTTTGAGGACTTTTGCTGATTCTATTCTTTATTGATAACATTCTTTATCAATAATCAAGTTATCTTACAGTACACTGCTCTTTAACAGATATTTTTAATCAATATTAGAAACAATACTGGTTAAATATGGAGTGACGGTGACACCAGAATTTTGGTGGTTCTATGAAGCCAAACTGAGACCCTCATTTTGGATAATGTCCTGACGATCAGAATGTGATCCATCTGTGTTGTTTGATCAGTTTTTTGATCTCGAGCCAGAAGTGGACAAAAGTTATTTTCTCTCCATGCTTCAATCTCATGTTCCTCACCAGGTTGGTAAAGTCTTTCTCATTCCTTGCAGTCTGACATAGGAATAAAGAGAAATGTCTACATCAGTAATAGGCCTTGTAATGTGATCTAGAACAATGGGTTTCACAGATCATCAGGCCCCACTAAACCCAGCATACATCCTTCTACAATAACACATGTGGTTTTGTTTATTAGCAGCACTTTACTAATGTGCATTACTTTACTAAATCAGCAGACATTTCCTACATAGATATTTGGTGATGCTGATCCTAAACACATTGCTACTTAGGACAGACACACCAGAAATCTTTAATCTTATGAGCCATGTGATGAAAATGTTTAAAATTTCATAATATTACTGGGAAGAATTGGGTTTTATATTAACAGAAAAACTATATTCTATACTGATAACTCTTTTAAGGAGGGGAATGAAGACTAAGAAATTATTACTTCTAAATTATTATTTTGAGGAGTGCATTTACAATCATTTTTAGAACCTCTTAACATGTTCATGTTCTGTTACTGTCACAACCACACAGGCTGATAACACAAACAAACTGAATGTTATATAAAGCAATATCTTCTAATTTCTTTAAAGAAGTAATTGCACTTATAACCCCATCTCTGACTGTTGTTTAAGGATCTGATCTGTTGGTTGGTACAGAGTCAGTTCATTCAATAGCAAATTGAAACAATTGAAAAAGATGTTTGACGAGCAGTTTGAATGTGTCACTTTCCCACATTTAATCAAATTGATAGTTACCGGGAGAAGGTTGGGCAGCCGGGATGACAGCAGTTTCTTAAATTCCTCCGTACTCATTGACCCTTTATTCCTTGAAGCTGCATCAAATTCAGACAAGGCCAGAGTTCTAATGGAGCTGATTTTCCAATAATTCTTAATGGCATTCTCCAAAGGTGTAAACTGAGAGAGAGAGAGGGAGAGAGAGAGAGAGAGAGAGAGAGAGAGAGAGATAGAGAGAGAAAGATGACATTTAAAATAGTAACTATTTAAAAAGTTTGACAGCATTTTAAAAAGTTGTAAACACAGTAAACGTCAGCCTCACTTCTACATTAAAAACTGGGCCATAGACATAGACTGGAAACCCAATTCCAGTGACTCACTGGTATATTCATCCATTGCCACTTTCTCAGGGTCTAATAGAGGAAAATCTCCCACCAGGAGATGCCTAAGGGGAGTTCAAAAGCATAGTCACAGGATCTGTTCAGGAGTAAAACATGGGCCTGACGTTGACTGAAGACCTCTGATAGGCTGTGGTAGTTAGCTGTGTTAGCTAACAGACGCTGAGTGAGAGACACAATGTGTCTTGCAGTGATCGAATAATGGACAAAGCATTTTATTTTTAAATGAGGAACATTATATGGAACAGGTGGCAAACTTAAATGTTTAATATACTGATGTTTATTGGTCAAACTGTGGATTCATTTTGTACAAGACAAAACTCTGATATAGTGAGTATTTAACCTGCTTTGATACCAAAAGTGAGCAGTGCTTTTTTTCTTTTTTTATTGTAGAAATGATTGATGCATGACGATATTGGACATATTACTGATATATGGATATAAGTGCTTTTTAAAAGATGAGTGGCATTAGGCCAAACCTATAATTGCTGATGCATTACATTTATGCCAGAAGGAGCCTGTGTTTCTAAGCATTCATATGTAAATAAACAAGAACCATAAAAGACAAACATTAAACAAAGAAACTTGAAGACTTATTACAACTTAATCATGGACAAAGAAATCATAAGCCACGACCAACAAATACTCAGAGAGTTGGCATAATAAATCATGAAATTCCTGTGAGTAGCCATGAGGATGGGGCCATGGCTAAATGGACACAAGGAGGAGATGAGCATATGGAGTAGTACACAAAAAGAAAGAAGCACAAGGAGACATAACTTAAAGGAACATAATTACAAAACAACAGCAGACAACCAAGATAAGGCAAGGAAGAGCTGTGGAAAATTAGTACAGTTCAAATGAGTTCATTATTTACACGAGACCTATTGTGAAATAAGAGAAGTATTA
This sequence comes from Hoplias malabaricus, assembly GCF_029633855.1. Classification (NCBI taxonomy): domain Eukaryota; kingdom Metazoa; phylum Chordata; class Actinopteri; order Characiformes; family Erythrinidae; genus Hoplias; species Hoplias malabaricus. The sequence continues at coordinate 44,152,577 of NC_089805.1, forward strand.
CCTTGGTTTGGTTGTTCCAATGATTATAACTATTACCATTTCATTTAGTTACTGCATTCAACATGTGCCAGAGATTCATATTTATGAAAGGAATGCTTTTAAACTTGACAAAAAAATCAAAATGCTTTATTTACTAGAGGGAAACTTGTATTTTCCCATGACATAACCATTTAATTGTACAACCCCATTTCCAGAAACTTTGGCATGCAGAGCAAAATTGTCACGCCCTTGTTCTGTCTTGTCTGTTGTCCCTGCCATGTGCTCACTTAGCACATGGCTCTGTTTGTTATCCGCCCTAGTCCCGCCTTTGTTCCTCCTCCTCGTCCATGTCTCATTTGTTACCCTGCCCTCTCATTAACCGTCCCAGGTGTTTCTTGTCTGTGGTGTGCATTTAAGTTCCCTTGTCTCTGTGTTTGTTGGACATTCCATGTTTGCATGTCTGTCTTGTTGGTTCTTTGATTTGGTCCATGTTTGCCTGTCTTGTTGGTGCTTTGATTTGGTTCACCTCCCTGTGACTAGGTTTGTTTGTTTAGTTCTCCTTGTACTGTTTTGTTTCCTGTTGTTACCTTAGTCATGTTATCAAGTCTGTTTCTCCGTAATTGTTTTCCACATCGTCGTTTCGTTTCCAAGTCTCTGTTTCTGCTTTTTCTCGTTTTGTTTTTGCTCAAGTCTGTTTTAGTTTTGTTATATTTTATTAATAAAGTTAGTGTTTTAGTGTCAGTCCGCCTTACGATCCTGACAAAAATGTAATGAAAACAGAATGCAAAGATGTACAAATAATATAACCCTATATATAGAAAATAAAACAAATGCAATATTTCAGATGTTGAAATTAAGAAATATTTTGCCCATTTTAAATGATTTGATGATGGTAGCAACACATTCCAAAAAGCTGACTGTTAATTGGCAACAGGAAAGTGACATGACTGGGTTTAAAACAAGCAATCTTAGACAGAATGAGATGTTCAGTCTGAAAGAAATCATGGGCAAATACGGCAACAGTTTAAAAAACACATAACTCAAATTTTGCATAGCTGATGCTCCATTTACTGAATTTCAACTGAAAATGGACATGAACTGTTGTGCTGCAGGATATAAACTGAAACATATGGTCATGGGAATCATTTGGTTGGTGAACTTTTTTGAGGTAATGAAAATTCTGTAATGTATGGGATAACTTTCTAAAGAGTCATTATTAAATATCAGGAATTTACAGCTCTGAGTGCACTGTCTGTATACAAGTGTTCAGGGACCAGATGATCGATAATGGGACTTGGCAGGCTTGTCTGTATCTATTTTCCCTCTCCCTGAGTCTCTATTTCACTCTCACTCTTGCTCTAAAAACCTTCCATTTATTTATTGGGCCTAATCTTGCAGCGCCTCAAAGTGCATATATAATTTGATTACTGAAGCCACGTGACACAATGGGAGCTGGAGGGAGTGCCCTATAATTAAAACAAGCACAATGTATGTTTCCACAAAGCAAAGCAGACTTGAAGCTGAAAAGTGCATTTCTTAAAGGGACACCACAAAAACTAAACAGTTTCCCATTTTCCCTTAAATACATTCAACTATCCAAGGTATCTAACACTTACCCATAGATGTTAACTAAAACAGTAATGGCAATATTCATTCATTCATTATCTGTAACCACTTCTCCAGTTCTGGGTTGCCAAAACATCAATTATATCAAACAGCAATGTGTATGAACTCAGTATGTAGTGCTTTGTGTGTATTTATTTTGTTTCCCCACCTGTAACAGGGTGTAAAAGAAGGAAACTTTGAGGTAGTGTGTCTCGTTCAAGCTCTCAAGTCCATCTGAGAACATTTCCCCTCTGAGCCTAATACCTGTCTGGTGACATGAGGAGAACACACCACACTCTTCACAGACAGTGACCTGAGGCAGGGCTGGAATCCAAAACCCTAAGACCCTGGAGCTGTGTGACAGTGACACCACCTGCTGTGTCACCATGCCACCCTCCAGAAAATAGAGTCTGAACAACAAAAATCACCAAATTTATTGCCATCTGGATACAATTATTTTCAAGTGTGACATCATTTAAGGACATGAAACACTGTGTTCAAAATTTCCTAAACATTAAAAACCATATGTTTTTCTTTAAAAATTCTCACATATTTGTTCCAAGATGAAGGCTACTTTCAATGCTCCCTTCTGTCCAGCACTAAATTATGTCTTTGTTTGTGGGAAAAGCTTGGCTCATGTTCAGCTTCACACACACAACGGGGTATTTCCAGGGTTAGTTGGGGATTTCACTAGTCTGTAATAATAAAGGATTTATCTTAATAATTACATCAATATTTAACCATTTAAATCCATCAGCGTCTCATCTAGGGACAACACCTATAAAGTAAGCGAATCTAAGGAAGTAAATTTTAATTTATATAGCACTTTTCTAGAGCAAGCTACAAAGTGCTCCACAATACAACATAATTAAATACAATATATATATATATATATATATATATATATATATATATATATACAATTATTAATTACAAAAAATACATAAAACAATGAAACAACAAAGCCAAAAACACTAAAAGTAATTCAAAGACAATCAATCAAGCCAATCAAGGGTTACTAAAACAACCAAATAAAAGTAAGTAATTAATATTTTTTTTAAACACATGTACTGAGACTGAATGTCTAATGTCAGTGAGGAGATTATTCCACAGCTTAGGAGCATACGCTGCAAAAGCCCTTATCCCCCTTTGTCTTAAGTTTGGTTTGCCCTCTCAAGTGGGCACAAAGTAGAAGTAATAGAGAAGTTGAGAAAATCAGAAGTTGTTACTAAAGCAAAATGTGAACAAACATTTATTAATAGCCTTCATTTCAGAGGAAGTGTTAAATGCAAGTGTTGAAGCAAGTTTCCAAAAAACCTTTTAGCTGCTGTTCCCCTCGTTACGGTCTGTGTGAAGACAGGCAGAGTCTGACTGACTCCTTTTTCTTTCTATTTGGACCACAACTATGTATTCTTTGGAGACATACGGTCTGAATTAAGGCACTGCTTTGCTTCAGTAAAATAATATCTCAGCACTGACAGCACTCCTTAAAAGCAAATCAAAGTTTTTACTGATGTTTTCTTATTATCTTCTGATACTTACATAGCTCAGAATAAAACTAACTGTGGGGTCTTGTTTCATTAAAATCCCAGGGCACTGATCACTGACCCCTATCAGAAAGTGAAACATCTGCCTTGATTTAAAAATCAAAAGAGCCCAAATATAAGTGAATAATGTATTCTCACCTGTGCCATTGCAGCCTCTCTTCTCTGCTCCTCTCGGAAGAATTGTTATGTTTCCTTTCTCACTGCTTGCCTTCATTCGTAAGTCCTCCCACTACAAGATCCGCCCTCCTCACTGTCTTAGACATTTGTAGGGAACCACTAACTGTGTAATCCGATTCTTGGCACTGGGCAGGGATTTAAAGAGTTTGAAAACCATACATTTTATTATTGTTGATGTTTGTATATTCAGACAAGTACTTGATGGTGTATTCTTTTGTTAATTTTTGTCAAGAAAAAATATATGATGTTAATAAACTGATGTTTATTGCTCAAACATTGGATTCATTTCTACAAGACTTTCCTTAACGTTTCACATAACACCCAAGTTTAGAATTATACAAAAAAAAATAAAACACCAAAATTCAAAATAGGTTCCCAGGGGGCTTTAAGATATAAATATACCTGCTCTGTGAAGAGGGTGGAGCAAACAAAGTATGCAGAGCCACAGATGGGCCACAGTCTCTAACTGTAGAAATACAATGTGCACCTGTATGGTTTTATAATTACAGATTATAGTCCATTTGCTGCTCTGAAAACTTAATTGTCCCACTTTCACCTTGTTCTTCAATGGTCAGGGCCCCAAGGGACCACCATAGAGCAGGTATGATGGTGGATCATTCTCAGCGCTGCAGCGACACTGATGTGGTGGGGGTGTTAGTGTATGTTGTGCTGGTATGAGTAGATCAGACATTTTGGAAGACATGGATCATGTTACATCTGGGGTAAAGCTAACACTGCCTTCCACAATAAGACCATCATATCAAAAGTCAAACATGGTAGTGGGAGTGTGTTGGAGTTTGCATGAAGAAAGCTTCTTCTGGAACTTAAGAATAGTCAAAAAATCCAATCCTGAAATGTGACCACACAGAAGACAGCACAAACAGATATTTAAAAAAAATTGTGGCCAAAATAATAATTGCCAAAGGAGAATTACAAAATAAATGGAAATATAACATCAAATCAAATCAAATCAAATTTATTTATATAGCGCTTTTCACAACTGATGTTGTCACAAAGCAGCTTCACAGAATTCCAAGACAACACTTCTGAGGAATCACAGATCTCTGAGAGGTTGAAAAATCACTGATACATTTAAACAGCATTTTTATAACATTAATGAACAAGGTAAGACAATAAGCATTTTAGTGTTGTTACAAGTAAATGCAATTGATTAAAACGAGCAGTGAACTCATGGGCAGGTGTAGAAAAAATAAACAGAAGTTTTTTTTTTTTTAATCAATACTTGAGTTAACCTAAACTACACCTCTCAGAGATCTTTTGTCAGTGACCAAGACATAAGGGTTAATGTCTGGAGAGATGAAGTGTTACTGGTTTAATATGGAGTGAGAGAGAGACCAGAATCTTGGTGGGTTTATGAAGCCGAACAAAGTCCCTCCTTTAGACAAAATCTTAGTGATCATAGTATGATACAACTGCTCTTCTTTCGGCTGTAGTTGTGATACTGGTTGGTGTCCAGTTTTTGGATCAGCTCGCAGAAGTGTTCGAAACAAATTTTCTCCCCACACCTCAACTTCATGTTCTCCATCACTTTGCTAAAGCCTGCTTCTGTCCCTGTGGTCTGACATAGGAACAAAGAGAAACATCTGCTTCAGTTAGGGGCCTTATAATGTGATCTAGAACAATGGGTTTCCCCCAGTCCCACACATCACCATGCCCCACTAAACCCAGTTTACACCCTTCTACAAACAGCAAGCAGTGAATGGTAAAGTGAAACTTTCAGCAACAAAACAGGCAATTAAACATGTGGGTTTGTGTATTAGCACCACTTTACTAATGTGCTGAATCTTATGGGAGAATATATCAGGACACGTCTCCTACATGACTAGATATTTGGTGATGCTGGTCCTGTTGATTCATTTTCAACATGTGGTTGTTTTGAAAATCTTTACTCTTGTGAGGCATGTGATTGTGTATAATGTGTTTAAAATTCCACAATATTTAATGAGAAGAATTAGTCATTAGATAAACAGAGAAACTGTCAGTTCCGTTTTTTCGTTACCCTCATGATGACGCCCCACACCATCACACAAAATAAGCTGTATGGCATTGGCAGAGAGGATTTGGCCATTTTTTTCATGGGTGCAACCCACATACTCAGGTCTACTGCTCATCCCACAAATGCCTGTTCATTGCAAATGTTGCACCAAACCAAAGACAAATTTCCTTACTTTTTGTGCCATGTTTAGAAATCATACATGTGTAACACACATTCAAGATCTTTTACATTTTAACATCATAATGTTCATTAAGAAATGAGAATGAGAGAAAAACAGCTAATATTAGATTCATAATTACACAACCACACAGGCTGATCAGACATACAAATTGAACATTATGTTATATCTTCTGATATCTTTAATGTAGTTATTTAATTTATAACCTTATCTCTGAATATTGTTTGCGAATCAAATCTGTTGGATGCTATTGAGTCAGTTCATTCCATAGCAAAATGAATTAATTAAATCAGATGTTTCATTCTCAAAGCGTTTTGAAAGAGCCACTTCCCCACAATTAATCAAACTGATTTTTACCGGGACAAGATTGGGCAGATTGGATGTCAGCAGATTTTTAAATGTCTTCACATCCATCGAATGTTTATTGCCTGAAGCCGCATAGAATGCAGTGGAGGCCAGAGTTCTAATGGATTCAGGACTGCTCCTCCTGCAAATGGCATTCTCCAAAAATGTTAACTGAGAAAGAGAGAGAGAAAGAGGACAGAATAACTTTACATGCCAATTTATGTTTATTTTCATGGTGTTGCATGCTATAGCTGCAAAGGTTGGGACGACATCATATTGAACCCTATGGATTAACAATGGGATGTCACTACAGTTCATTTGAGTGCAAGGGAAGGTGAGCGAATAGTTTTGGCAATATAGTGTACAATTCCACCAGGGAGGGTGGCACCCTCTATTGAAAAGCCACCCCTGGCCACCAGTGAAGCCAAATGACTCCCTTGGTCATCATTTCCAACTGACAGACCAGTAGAATCAGGCAGGCAACTGCCGTAGCAGCAGCAATGAGATAGGACCCACTGGTTATCAAGCCCAGACAGTAGCATCGGAGATAACAGGCTGCAAAATGCCAAGCAACAGCAAACAAAAATGCACAGCAAGCAGTTGCACTACTAGTATGTACTAACTACATACTAACTACAACTACACTTTATGAATTACATAAACAGAAGAACAGAAAAAACACAAGGAAAATGGCAGTGAAACAGTGGGACAGCAGCGTACTCTCTCCCAGGAACTGACATCAGACACAGTCACAGGTTTTGTATTTTGTGTGTCATGTATTTCATGATTTATTTTTAATGAATATATTTATAGTAATATACAAGTGTTCAGGACATTTCTTTGATCAGAAATAGCTGTTACATTTTTTTGAAATATCTGTTATAAAATGTGTAAAAACACCTTTGAATTATGAGTTAGTTAAAATGTTTAATATTAATAAACCTCAGTTACAAATTAAAACATTAGGGTGGTCCTTCTGATTTATCTATTTTTATATTTGAACAAAGACACAAATCACTTTTCCTACGAAAAGTGCCCATGCTTGTGTACGTTTTATTCAAAGCCATTTGTGACTATGTCTATCTGTCTATTAATTATGAAAAAAATAAACAGTGTAGTTTTACACAGCATTAGGAGTGAAGTAGTAGAGCTGTGTTCTCTGGAGCAGAGGAACACCATAAAAGACATTTGGATTTGGTTTGTAATCTGGATCTAATCATCCAACTTAATTATCTAGCCTTAGCTGCCAACAAATCATCTGACATCAAAAAAAAACTGACTTAGTGATGCCTAATTAAAAATATCAAAGGTTCCACTCTTTAAACTTTAAAACATTAAAACATTAAACTGGGTAGATCCAAGGGAATACCAGGGAAATACAAATAATGTGCACTGAGCTCAAACATTTATACAGATTTTAGGGGTGATAAGACCATCTCCCCTACTTTATTTCACATTTGTTTAGTGGGATCCCTTTATTTCTAGAAATACCCGCTTTCTCATCAAATTTATTGCCATTTGGATACAATTAGGTTCAAGTGTAACATCATTTTTGGACACGAAACACTGTATTTATGACACCATTAATTTAAATAAAACCTTGTGTTTCTTCAAAAATTCTCACATCTTTGTTGCAAGATATAGGTTACTTCCAATGCTCCCTTCTGTCTGCACTAAATTATGCCTTTGTTTGTGGGAAAAGCTTGGCTCATGTTCATCTTTACGCACACATCGGGGTATTTCCAGGGTTAGCTGGTGATTGCACTAGTCTATAATAATAAAGGGATTATCTTATTTAATGTTAACATCATAATTTAACTATTTAGATCTGTCAGCTTCTCGTCTAAAGCCAACAGAGAAAAGTAGAAGTTGTTACTAAAGCAAAGGGAGAACAAAAATTTATTAATAGCCTTCATTTCAGAGGAAATGCTGAGTGAGTAAGTTTCCGAAGTCTTGTAGCTGCTGTTCCCCTCGTTCAGCCCCATGTTAAATTCTGCGTGAAGACAAGCAGAGTCTGAATGACTCCTTTTGCTTTCTATTTGAATCAGAACTATGTTTCTTGTGGAGAAAAAGAAAAAGCACTGCTTTAGGTCAGAAGACTAGACTCTACACTCTCAACACTGCCAGCCCTCCTTAAAAACAAATCAACACAACACATTCATCTCAAGTCTGGGCTTGTGAGTGTGATTTACAAAACATAAAACAGCTGTCAACCAACATCCATAACAGAAATAACAAGGTCCTGAGCGGAACAAGCCTCGTTGGTTTGGGTCTAAATGCACTTTTCTTGAATTGTTTTATTTTTCTTAATCCTTCTGTTATTTTTGATTTTGGTAACCCAGAATAAAATGGACTGGGGGGTCTTGTTTCATAAAAATCCCAGAGCACTGACCACTGAAGTGAAACTTCTGCCTCTAAAGTGATTTAAAAGATCAAAAGAGCCCAAAAATAAGTGAATATCTCACTCTCACCCCTTCTGCCATTGCAGCCTCCTTCTTCTCCACTCCTCTTCTTGCTGGAATTGTCAGTTTCCTTTCTCACTTTTCTGCTGCTTCTCTCCAATCCTGAGTCCTCCCACTCAAAAAAAAAAAATAATAAAAAAAAAAATAAAAAAAAAAACAGGATTTGCTTGCCACACTGTCTCAGACATTTATGGGGAAATCCTAACTTGTGTAATCAGATTCTTGGCACTGAGCAGGGATTTAAAGAGTATGAAAACCGTACATTTTATTAGGGTTCAAGCACTCAGTGCGTAGAACCCTATTATTTTTGTACCGGTTTTTCTTATTATTCTTTTTCTCCTGTAAAAGTCATTGTGCGGAAGAGACCGTAGGTCGTACAGACTTCCCACTTGGAGGGTAGATGTAGTTTGTGTGCATCTCGGAGGACAACAAAAATTACACTGATTGGCCTAATGGTGGCGCTATAGCGAAGTGAAACGCGTTTAGGTTCATATCTCCTACACCGTGAGGCGTAGAGACAAAATCTTTTCCACTGATTCTTTGGGTCCTGACAAATCAAAAACGGGTTAGTCAAAATTTCATTTTTCCAAGGTTATTATCATGCTAATTTGCATAATTTGCAAAACCTACTTTTGCGAACTAGTCCGGGGACTTTTGTCCAATTCTCTTGAGCTTGGTGCCAAAATATTTGCAGGAGTCTGAAGGTTAATAATTATCAAAAAAAAGTTTAAATTTCGATTCAATATGGCCGCCATATGCAAATGAACCTCTTCGGCTTATCGTATGTTTTACTTACAAGTTTATAACAATTTCATACTTTACTCCAATGTGTTCAAATTTCATATTCTACTTCCAGATATGATTCTCAGGTAGCATGTCAAATGAGGAGCCAATATTCATATAGGGGGCGCTGTAAATGCTACAAGTGTATATCTCAGCATCCGCAAGGCGGATCGGACCGCCGTTTGGCATGCTGCTTCTGTGGGCAAGGCTATAAGTGAAAAATTAAGGACAATTAGATTCGGGCAAAATTGTGATCGTCATCGGCCAATCAGATGTTAGCACCTATTTGACTACCTTAACAAGGTCCAATCATCATGGGATTTGACTGGTATGTTCCTGGGAGCACTCCCTAAGTGCATAAAAATGTTCGTAACGATAGCCACTAGGGGGCGCTATATCAAGAAAATATGATATTTCTCAGCGAAAATTAAGCGTATCGACACGCAGTTTACTTCTCTGTATACTCTGCAGAGGGCCTCACAACTTTATAGTTGCAAGTGTTGTCAAAAAATGCATTGTATTTTCTCAATCATCAGTTGTTTAAAATTGAACTTTTTCGAACTAGTCCGTGGAATTTTGCTCTATTCCCAAATAATTGACCTTGTTAGAATCTGCAGAGTCTGTAGGTCAATAATTATCAAAAAAGTTCAACATTTGGACAAACTTTTGTTGTAATAAATCAATAAATCGAAGTGTGTGGAGCTTTAAACATTCTTTCAGCTGTAACTCAAACAAATTAAACCCAATCAAGACTAAATTTGACATACGTATGTAGGGCTTTACTATGAAGAAGCATATACAATATAACTCCAATCCACCAAAAGGGGGCGCTACAATTGGACAATAACTGATAAAATTAGCTTTTTTGTGTTATAGCGCCATCTAGGATTGCAGTGGCACCACAATTTAATCATGTCATCTGATCCTCATACTGATCAAGCATGTGCAGTTTTGAAATTTTTGGGGAAAGCGGTTTTGAGTTATTGGTGCATTTGTGATTTCTAGAATTCATGCTGGATCTCTTATTTGGAGGGGGCTGTAAACCACATAGTGATGAAAGTTCAACATTTTATTGATAATTATTATATGCCAGGTCTTTAGGATTCCACTGATACCACATATGTCCATGTTAGGAAAATATCCATAGAGTAGTACTCCCTTAAACAGTTCTAACATGAAAGACTGTAACTGCTTAGCAACACTATGGTACAGTAGTAAATTCTTTCACCACCAGATAGAACTACAAAACTAAATATTGTTTTGTTGATCTATATGGAGGTTAAGATCCTATTCACCTGCAAAGGTTAATGGTCATACCATAATTAAAAATTATAAAGTCTCCTATACCTCTTCAAGTGGCCATTTACCCTCACCAGTCAGGAAATACCCTTTGTTATTGTGTGTTTTATTCTGATGTACTGAGTGTCTGATGTTTACACTTGTTTCTCACAGAGTACAGTGTCCCATTTAATGCCTGACATGTTAAAAGGCAAGAGCTGCACTCTGATTGGCTGTAGTGCGAGGCAACCTCCTCCCCCACACCGCCTCCTGCATTTAAATATTTTAGATTTATATATAACTACTCTATAGTGGCCTGTCCAGAGCACAGGTTGCTCTGATAGTGGCCTTCAGCTCTTCTGCATTGTTGGGTCTGGCGTATTGCATCTTACTCTTCACAACACCCTGTAGATTTTCAATGGGGTTAAGGTCAGGCGTGTTTGTTGGCCAATTAAGAACAGTGAGACCATGGTCCTTAAACCAGGTACTTGTAGCTTTGGCACTGTGTGCAAGTCCCAAGTCCTGTTGGAAAATGAAACCTGCATCTCCATAAAGTTGGTCAGAGCAGGAAGAATGAAATGCCCTAAAACATCCTGGTAGACGGCTGCATTGATCTTGGCCCCTTAGAGAACACAGTGGACCAACTCCAGCAGATGACATGGCAACCCAAACCATCACTAACTGTGGAAACTTTACACTGGCCCAAGCCACACGCTTCTGATGCTGTCTCTTGTTCAAGAGTGGGTTCACACAAGGAAAACGACGCTGAAACCCATGTCTTGCATACATCTGTGCGTGGTGGTTCTTGAAGCACTGACTCCAGCTGCAGTCCAGTCTTTGAGAATCTCCCTGACATTTTTGAATGGGTTTTATTTAACAATCCTCTACCACATCTTTTCCTTCCCTTCTCCTCTCTGTTAATGTGCTTGGACACAGAGCTCTATGAACAGCCAGCATTTTTAGCAATGACCATTTGTGTCTTGCTCTGCTGGTGTAAGGTGTCAATGGTCGTCTTTTGGACAACTGTCAACTCAGCAGTCTTCCCCATGATTGTGGAGCCTACAGAACTAGACTGAGAGACCATTTAAAGGCCTTTGCAGGTGTTTTGAGTTAATTCACTGATTAGAGTGTCGCACCAGTTGTCTTCAATATTGAACCTTTTCACAAAATTCAAATTATAAATTGTCATTTATAATCATCAAATTAAAATAAATAAACACTTGACATATATCAGTCTGTGAGTAATGAATGAGTATAATATACAAGTTCAACTCTTTGAATAGAATTACGGAAATAAATCAACTTTTTCATGATATTCTAATTTTATGACCAACAGCTGTAATATTCAAGTTTATAGTAAGCACTGCTCACACATTATATACCTCACACAAAGACCCTCTTACATCACACACATCACTCAGAAACAAACACACCTTAGAGACTGTAGAACACAAGTCACAAACACAAGCACCTATTACAAATAATCTGACACTGCACATACCTACTTGGCTCAATGTCTAACAATTTTGCCATAGCCACAAATGTCAATACATCCTCTCCCAATTAATTCATACTACAGGAGTTGTCAGATTTGACTTGACTGCCATATTAAGCCAGTTAGTGCTTGAACCCGCAGATAGCCGCTAGCGGCTCTAGTTATTATTGTTGTTGTAAGCACATTCAGACAAGGACTTGATGGTGTGTTCTGTTTTGAAAAACTGTGATGTTAATAAATTGATGTTTATTGCTCAAACTGTAGATTAATTTCTACAAGACACTGAAATGACTGGGGAGCTGAAATTCATCATGACATAGTGGGGATTGTGAGCAATGATTTTTTTCAGTTTTTGATGATGCATCAATAACGTCTCTCTCTCTCTCTCTCTCTCTATATATATATATATATATATATATATATATATATATGAATATCATTACTGTCCACAAATACCTACATTGATTGATTTTTAGTTTAAGGTATAATTTGAAAGCAGCAGCTGTCCTTCATTTGGACCAATACTTTATAGATCTTTATTTATTCTACTTTGAGAGTATACACAGATACTAATAAAGATAATAATCCTGTACCAATTCTACTTGTTGTTACTGTTATAAAATTACATTTTATTCCTTAAATTCCTTGTAATAAATGAAGACTGAAGGCAGTGACTGGATTTAGAGAAAGGATTATCCAAACTAACAAACTGACACAAAACTAAATGGCTAAAGAGCAACATCAGGTTTAGAAACAAAGAGTAATACAAACAGACAGAGAAATCTGAGATACCATTGAAGAAAAAGCCCATTGGAGATGCACTGAGATTATGTAGTGTTTATGAAAAGCACACATTCAGGACCCCAACACCTCAAATCTATGGTCTTGACACACACAGGTAACAATTAAATCAAACACCTTTATTTTTGGCACTATACAGCAGGCATAACCTCACTCTTTTGACCACCACATAGAAATACCATGTAACTGCTATCAACAACCTGTTCACTCAGAGAGTAGGAAGACAGTGTGCCACAGCTGGTCCACTTGAACAGGCAACTTTCCTCTAACCATTAGGCCAGGGCTGTCCTCTTTTTTTTCAACCTAATTTATTGATTATTTAGCCAGTGCACAGAATATATCCTCAAATTCTGGGCAAATACTTCGATCAATCAATGAGCTTAGTAGTTGGACTGAAATTAAATATTTGTGGAAGATAAATGCAAGTTTTACGGGAGATTGGACACAATTGCAGGAGTGCCAAGGTCAATGTCTGCCCTGTAGGATTTTGTAAATTGTTCCCAAAAATATCAGTTGAGAGTGATTTGACATGCAGAAGGGACATTGTTGCCTGAATAGTATTGTTTGGTGGACTATTCTCAGTCCAGCAGAGACACTGAAGAGTTAAAAAGCTCCAGGTTCACTGCTGTGCCTGAGCTGCTCGTACCAGCACAATACCAACCACACAATCATCCATATCATTTTCTGTGGGGTATTCTATAGGTATCTCCACTATTGAAGAAGAGGGAGAAAGGGAGCAAGCAAAACATGCAGAACAACAGGTGGAATAAATCCTGTAACTTTAGAAATACAAATACATACAGTACATATATAAAATTTCTGAGTGGTCAGTGGAGCTGAGAGTAATCAGCCATTTTAGAAACAAGGAGGTGGTCATATTGTCTGATATGACATTATTTGTAGTCATTACACAGCTTCTTCCAATGCACTCAAATAGAACTTAAATAGTGCTTAAATAGAGAATTGTTGTACAGAATGTGTTCTTATTTTTCTCAAATTATAGTTGCGTGTAAGTAAAATAGAGGGTGGGTCATTTATATGGATACATCTTAATAAAATGTTAAAGGTTGGTGATATTAACTTCCTGTTTGTGGTTAGTATATGGGAGGGGGGAAACTTTTCAAGATGGGTGGTGACCATGGTGGCCATTTTGGATCCAACTTTTGTTTTTTCAATGGAAATAAGGTCATGTGACACATCAAACTTATTTCACAAGAAAAACAATGGTGTGCTTGGTTTTAATGAAACTTTATACTTTCATGAATTAAATACAAGTTTCTGACCACTTATAAAATGTGTTCAAAGTGCTGCTCATTGTGTTGGATTGTTAATTCAACCCTCTTCTCCCACTCTTCTCACACTGATAACAACACCACAGGAGAAATGCAAGCACAAACTTCCAGTCTCCATAGTTTCAGGTGCAAATCTACTCTTTTTCAAGAGTTATTTTTCATAACATTTCCTTTTATTTTTAATTATCTTATGTTGGAAAAGGTGAAAATAAATTAAATGCTTAAAATACATATGAGCAACAGCACAGGTATCTCTGGTGAACCCACCCAATTCCAGGCAGGGGCTTGAGGAAGATAAATTCACCTAGCTTTTGTTCTCAGTAGAGATAGAGCACCATCCAAACCTTTATAATTTAAGTCAAAATCTAACCTTATGGGGTGGAATGCTATCACATTCACACAGCAGTGTTGCAGTAATGTAAAGCCTTCTCACAAGATTGAAGCTGCTGCAGTAAAAAGGGAACAAACTCACTGTTGATACCTTCATTTCAGAAGAAACATTGGACTTTTCTGTTGGCTGAAGGATGGTGTGAGATCTGTTCTCAGACTGTTAATTTTTGTCAAGAAAACTCTGAAAGAAGAAAACTCACTCAGGTCTGTCTTTGTGAATGCTTTAATAAAATATAAATCAGTGCAGCAAAGCAAATTTTTAGAACATTGTAAGTATAATGTTGGTGATGGAACAAAGCTTTATATTATTTTGATTATTTTGATTATATATATATTGATGTACAGTTTTGTATATTATCAATGTAAAAGTTTATGTATTTAATCTATGTCAGAACCCCCTGCTGACTAAAAATTACACACAGGCTCATTTAATCTTGTCATTACAAGATCCCAGGGACATTTGTTGGAAATATTTGGAAGGCATGGGCCCTGTTACATTTGGGGTAAAGCTAACACTGCATTCCACAATAAGATTCTCATATCAAAAGTCAAACATGGTGGTGGTAGTGTGATGGAGAACAACCGTTTGCATAGAGAAAGCTTGCTCAGCAACTTAAGAATAGGAAAGAAATGATGAAATGTAACCAAGACACAGATATACCTTGAAAGAGAAAGCTATGACTTTTGTTTTTCACAAGCCTAATAAACCAGATAAACCAAACATATTAGTGCTGTTACATGCTCTTTTAGACAAAGTCATGGCGATTACGATGGGGGACAGCAGGATTTCTGGTTGTCATTTTGGCTGTTTTCCTTTGACAGTTGTAGGATCAGTTGCCAGAATTTATTGAAAGATACTTCCTCCCCACACTTCAATTCCATGTCCTTCATCACTTTGCTAAAGCCATCCTTGCCTGTGGTCTGACATAGGAACAAAGAGAAATATCTGCTTCAGTTGTGGGCCTTGTATTGTGATCTGGAACAATGTGTTTCCCCCAAGCCCAACAGATCATCAGGCTGAACTTAACCAAGTGTTCATGCTTCAAAAAATAGCAAGTAGTGAATGGTAAAGTGAAACAAAACCGCAATAAAACAGGCAAAAAAAAATTTAGTCACACAGTTTAGCTCTACTCAACTCATTTGGACCCACAAATGAGAGGGTAATAAAAAAAGTACCCAGTTCCAGGTATCAAATTTTCCTAATGGAAAAGCAAAATTAGTCAATAGAGTAGTGTAGTTTCCATGCAGTCAAAAATTGTGTGGTTCACTGAAAATATACCTAATATAGTCCAAAACCTTCAGAATAACAATTTATCAGACATCAGGCAGTATGTATACAACTAGATAATGTAATACATTTCTGTGAGACATTAGAGACTTTAAACTATTCAGACATCAGGTCCCATTCACTAGTGGATTGTAATTTACTAATATATAGTACTGGTTTATAATATGCTTATGCTTATTTCTATATATCATACTACTTTAAGATACCAAGCATAAAACAAAGTTTTAACTCAAAATCTTTGACATTTTAAGATCATAAATTACAATTATATTTATAAATTCACAGAAATCCTAAGGTCCATGAATCTCTCAGTATCAGATTCATAATTGCACAACTACACAGGCTGATATCACAAGCTAATATTATGTAAAGCATTATTTTTGAATTTTTTTATTTAACAATTAGAAAACTTAAAAACTTTATCTCTGAATGTCATTTGAGAATTAAATCATTTGGATGCATCTGAGTTGGTTCATTCCATAGCTAAATGAATCAGCTGAATTAGACCTTTGATACAGAAAGTTTAAAAAAATCACTTCTGTCCAATAAATCAAACTGACCTTGACGAGGTTGGGCAGCTCGGATGTCAGCAGTTCCTTAAATTTATCCGTCTTCAGAGTAGACGCTTTATCGGCTAAGGCATGGAATTTAGTGGAGGCCAGACTTTTAAGGTGTGATTCTCCCTTTTTACTGTAAATGGCCATCTCCAATGTCTTGAGAGAGAGAAAGAGAGAGAAAGAGAGAGAAATTTACATGGCACTTTGTTTATTTTCAGGGTGTTTCGTAGATGCTATGATTAGAAAATTATTTCTCAAGCCTGGTCCTGGTGAGCCTCTGCCCTGCACATTGTAGAGATTCCTCTGCCCCTGATACACCTGATGCAAGTAATAAGCTAACAACTGTAGTTCTGTTGTAGTGGAGTGAGGAGAAAACTACATCATGCAGAGCCGAGGCCCACCAGGACCAGGACTGGGAACTTGGAGATGTAGGGTATGGTAGTTATTAGTTAGTAGTTATTGGTACACAGCAGTGTGTACATCTGAACTGGAAAATGAACACCAATTTTATTTTGTGGAGAACAGTGGTGTAACACAGTGTCCCACTCCAAACTCTGTTGCCTTTAATTCCACGTGATGAGAAAGATAAACAAAATACATGTTTTTCAAGCATCACTAAATACAATAAAGGCTTTATTGAGGATGTTAAAATATGGCTTTCTGAGGCTGATAAATGTTTAAGCATGCCACCCCAGGAAAGCCATTCACAGGGGAAATGGGTTTTCAAGACCATGTTGAAAAGGAACCTCAATGGTTACTTAATGTCCAGCATGACATTCATGATAATGTGTTGCAATCTGATAGTGTATCAAATCAAGGCAGTAGGTTAAGCTCAAAGGTATTGTCAGCTGCATCTGCACATCTCAAGGCAGAAGCCCAAATGGCTGCCTTGCTTGCTCGTCAACATGTGTCAAAGAAAAACATGCAATTGAAGAACAGGAGCAGCAATTGAGGAGAAAGAACAACTTCAGCTTGAAGCAGACATAGCCTGTTGCAAAAGTCAATGTGCTGAGAACTGGATAATGGAAATCCAATGGAATGGAATCATGTTTTAAAGCGAAGGAAAAAACTTTTCAAATTCTGAATGCTGATGCATAGACCTTTGTTCCACAGACACTTAATGTAAATATAAAAGAAAATACAACTATTGGAAATGCAAGGCCTACAATAAAAACAGTGCAACAAAGTGTGAAAAGGGATAAGCCTACACCTCTCCTTATGGGGCCTTCTGATCCTTTAAAACCATGGAGCACAATTTCACATTTGCCACTGCAGCAAGCTGCTTGCCCAGCAACCAATATAAATGTGTTGCCCATTATGAAGAAATAATTAGTGACTTATTAGTGGGTAGTGAATGCTTTCATGCGTTCATTTGAACATGTCATTAAAGCAAAAACTGGCAATGCTGATGGTTGCCTGCATTACCTTGCGCAGTACACCAGGGGGCAGTCCAATGAACTCATCAAAAGCTGTCAAAATATGCCTGATGATGCTGGATATGTAAAAGCAAAGGATCTGCTTTATGATCATTTTGGAAATGAACATGTGATCTAAACAAAGTCCACTGATGGCCATTAATCAGATCAGAGGATGGAAAGGCTCTTTAGGCGTACTCTCTGTTCTTACTTGGGTGTTGCAATGCGATGGAAGAGGTTCATGGCCTCTCTGAATTGATCACACCTGCCAATATTCTTGATGTGATTAAAAGTCTTTTATGTAAGTTGAAAGACAAATGGAGAACAGTAGCTTGTGACGTCCAGGACAGGCAGCATTGCAGAGCTACATTAATTGATATTGTATTCTTTCTTGAGTGTCAAGTTAAAATTGCTACAGATCCTATCTTTGGAAACCTATGCGACACTCCTCCAACACATTTAATAGTAAAGGGCAGTGATGGAGGGAAATGTCCTTATCCAAGGGCTAAAAGAAGTAGCTTTGGTACAACTGTTACTGCTTTTGAGAGAAACAAAAATCAAACAGAGGCTCAAGATCATCACACGTTTGTGAAGATTTGTCTGTTCTGTAAGGGTGAACTCACTAGAGTTATGCTCTCTACTTAAAAAAATGCATAATGAAAAGATTAAAAGGAATGGCATCTGTTTTGCCTGCTTGTGTACAGGGCACATCAGCAAAGAATGTAGAAAATGCCTTTCATGTCAAATTTGGCCATCATATCCTTCATATCCATCACAAGGAGGAGAAAGACATCAAATCTTACACTGAAGCAGATAATATTCCTGTTACAGTCCAGACTATTGGCCTTACTTGGGTCGGTGAACAAGACTCCAAGCTTGCCATTGTACCAGTTAATGTAAAATCAAAGAAAGGCCAAAGACCAGTGGAAACGTATGCCTTCTTGGACCAGGGGAGTTCAGTGTCATTTTGTACAGTGGGTCTTCTGGACAAGCTGAATCTAGACCAAGATTCTCTTGCACACCATGGGACAAGAGAAAGTAGTGGACAGTTTCATTGTGACTGAACTGGAAGTGGCTGGGTTGGACAGTGATGTTTACTGTGAAATGCCTGACCTCTTCACTCTACATAATATACAAAGACAGCAAGATCTGGATGACTGGCCACACATGAAGGATGTGTATCTGCCAAAAAGTGAGGCACTGCGTGGGTTTCCTCTGGGTGCCCCTGGTTTCATCCCACAGTCCAAAAAAAAACACACATTGGTAGGTGGATTGGTGACTCAAAAGACCCCGCCTTGCGCCCAATGATTCCAGGTAGGCTCTGGACCCACTGCGACCCTGAACTGGATAAGCGGTTACAGATAATGAATGAATGAATGAATGCCCAGAGCATTGGAACCACTGGAGGTCGTCTGGAGAGTAGATGACGGGGCTTTGCCATTAAGACTGTGCTCAGTTGGACAGTAAATGGGTCACTTGGCAGGGAATGCTGTAGAATGCCAAGATGTCCATCAACAGTCACCACCAACAGAATTTCTGCTGTAACGCTTGACAAGTTATGGATACAGCAGTTCAAGATGGACTTCCCTGAGAGCAGCCAGAATGAGCAGCTGGGGCTATCGAGGGAAGATTCCAAGTTCCTGAAGTTGGCCAGTGAGACTGCGATTCTGAGTGATGGGCACTACAGCATTGCCCTGCCTCTGAAGGACCAAGACATAAGAATACCTGACAACCATGCAATTGTGGAACAACATGCCTTAAGTTTGAAGAAAAAGTTAATCGGAGATCAAAACATTTACAAAATTTACACGGCTTTCATGGAAGATCTCATATTCAGGGAATATGTGCAAAGAGTGCCAAATAAAGACTTGGAGCGCAGCAAAGACAAGGTTTGGTATATCCCCCATTATGGGGTTTACCATCCTTTTCAAGGGAAAATCTGGATTGCCTTTGACTGTGCAGCATCGTTTCAAGACATTTCTCTTAATGCACAGCTCCTGAGTGGTCCTGACTTGACAAATGCATTGGTTGGTGTGTTGACTAGGGCCAGGAAAGAGCCTGTTGTGTTGATGTCCGACACTGAAGCCATGTTTCACCAGGTGTGTGTGCCAGAGGAACATGCTGACCTGTTGAGATTTCTCTGGTGGTCTGGTGTCAATTTCAGTCAGAGAATTCAAGAGTATAGGATGGGTGTTCATTTGTTTGGGGTGACTTCTTTTCCAAGCTGTGCTAACTATGCTCTATGAAAATGTGCAGAAGGCAACAAAGCACAGTTTAGCCGACAGTTGATTGACACCATCCTATACTGTTTTTATGTGGATGATTGTCTTGCTTCAATAGCCTCAGAAGAGGAAGCCATATAGTGGCTAAGGGTGGCTTCTGCCTGACAAAATGGATAAGTAATAGCCGCTGCGTTCTTGCCATAATACCTGAGAAGGAAAGGGCAAAGGAAGTTAAAGACTTAGACTTGGACTGTGATCTCTTGTCTGTTGAGCAAGCATTGGCAGTGTTAAATTATTACACTAACAGTGTTAATTTAACACCAATAGTGTTGATGTAACACTGGTGAATTTGCCGTGTAAGTCTACAAAACAGATTAAAAATCCTTTTAAGAGAGCTGGATTTTAGCTCAGTAAATGATTTGTCAGTGCATATACACTGTGTATCTGAAAATGAATTACATAACACTCTTCCACTCATTAAATACTCACCTCAGAATTTTCTGTCTTTGTCTGTAAAAGAGGGACACAAAGTAACTAGATTATTGCCAGACTTATGTAAACACTGAATTTCAAGTAATGCATTGATGAGATTACTCACAGTATCTGTTTTTTTTTTTTTTTGCAGTTATTGGATTATGATGTGCATGTAAATGCACTCACTGCCACTGCAAGGTTTGGACTGTGCATGCTGATAGCTCCAATATTTTACTAATTTCTTCTTCAAACATAACTGTAAAGCGACACAACCCTTTTTGATTGAACTTGTGTGTACCATAGCATTATTCGACATGTTTTGTTAAAACAGAAAACTACCTCAACATGGATATTGTTAGTTGTATGTAAACACACTTTTCAGGTCCTCCACACATAAACATGAGACTTTCCTCACTGTCCTTTACCATTTTAAAGTTTCTCACTCTTGAATATAAAGCTTCTCCTTGCTTTAGAAAACAATCTATTTGCTGCTGTAAGCTAAATGCGTGAAGGTTTGCACATGTGCCATCTA
Organism: Hoplias malabaricus; assembly: GCF_029633855.1. NCBI lineage: Eukaryota > Metazoa > Chordata > Actinopteri > Characiformes > Erythrinidae > Hoplias > Hoplias malabaricus. The sequence goes on from NC_089805.1 coordinate 44,173,414, forward strand.
AATCGGGCCGGTATCACAAATCAGGTAGCGACAACCTCTACCCAGCTAGCAAAATACATCTGGGCCAATTCTGGATCAGGCTTGGGACTATCGGCTGGCTACAATCTCTGCATGAATTTGGCACCCTGCATCTGGTGAGGCAATTGCAATTGCAGTTAGCACACTACACTGATCAGAGCATTTTGTTAAATCCTTTGGATTAATCATATGTGGCCCACATCTAAAAATAAAATACAATACTGGTAACTGTCTAGAAAATGGTAAGCTTTGTTTATATTGAAATATTTTAGAAAATTGATGTAATGACTGAGACACGAACTACAGAAATGATTATGATAAACCGGGTTAATATGGAGACAATGTCATGCTGAAGGGAGGAATGCTAAATGTTTTTTTAAGTTTTTGAAGAAGACTGGACTGGAACAGCAGCTTTAAAATGAATGAACTCTCAGTGAGAAACCGGAAGGTGGAAGAAGCAAACCACTGTAAAAACACAGTGTGCTTTTTCTGTGACTGCAGTGCACGAGCAGCTCTCACTGGCCTCAGGGAACAGCTTCATCCTGTAAGTATTTTAATTTAGCCTTATTTTTTTGGATACATAAGTATTTTGGTATTGCCCAAATGTAGTCAACATCTTTAATGTTATGTACGTTATTCTATCAAATGCTATATGTTATATATATAATATTGAACCATTTTTTCAAATGACATACTTTAGCTAGGCTAACCTGTTTAACTCTAGCTAGCTCCTTTTTTTCCTTCTGACATAGAAAAATTACATGAAAATCGTTCATACATGAGTATTTTAATTTCAGTAATTATGTGGTTTGATGGCATATTTTAAAAGACGATGTGAGCATTTTTGTCTGTTTATATGTCACACAGAACCGCTTCCCTCAGTATTAAACACATTAAGTAATAAGTAGGTTATAATACATTTTAAATCTCAGTGCTGGTTTTTGGAGTAATGTAATGTTTTTAATATTCCACATACACTAATTCTTTGTTAACAGTGATTTTGGGCTAGTGATTAATGGGTTAAAGGGGGTTATATTGAAAACAATAGAACCCTAGGGTTCTAACCCTAACCCTAATTATTGCGAAAAAAAATAAACAAAAGGATGTGAAGTATTTTATTTTTGGAGCTGTGGAGTAAATTAAATTTTTCAAAATTAACTATGAACATGAACTAATTCATTTTCTTTATGTAATTATGTAAAGATGGACTGCAGCAAAAAAAACTAATGGGGCAGTGAGAAATGCAGGTGGGCAGGGAGAAAAGCAGATAGGAAGTTAATTTAAGTTATTTAGATGAGATCTTTAGCATCAGTTGTAGCATAATCGTTTTTATAACCGTTTGTACTTTAACCTGATGATCTTGCTACATTTGAAGTTCTTTAGTTAATGAATTTGCATGTGTAAGAAGTTTACAGTTTTTCATTATAGATTTTTAAAGAAAATATATTGAAAATACATTCTAAATATCTATTTAATTATATTATATAAATATAATTTAATTACTAACATGTACTGGTATCTGGACAGTATCCGGATTAGGTTTGGGCAGTATGATGGTATTATGGTATACTGTGGCATTTAAAAATGTTGAATGTATTAAACAATGGTGACAGCATAAAAAAAATTCTGCTTCATTTCTACCTTGAAAACTGACATTCCACACAGGCAGCTGGAGCTCACTGATTGGTTGTGGATGTTCTCAGTGTTTCAGACAATGGTGCAGACAAAACATGCCACAATGGCTAGTGTTAGCTTTGATTTAAATGAACTAGATTAGAAGACAAATGCCACTGCTGCAGTTTGGCAGCACTTTGGATTAGTTCAAAATTAAAAAGCAGCCTCAGCAATTCTTGATGCACCAGTATGATCTGCATTAAAGGCTAAGCACCACTTAATGGACCTCCATGAATATTTCACATTATTTTAGTTACTGACAGATATAAGTATGAATTAAAATGAAAATAGCAGCTTAATTTGCTTTAAAACTGACAATTTTATTAAATTGACGGAAAAACCCGAGCTCGCTACGGAAATTCTTGAACGCGACCGTGACGTCACTGGTGGACAACAGCTGAACAACGCCGCGGTAAAACACCGTTATGACTGACTGTTATGACAGTATCTAGCTAAATAACCAACATTATTCATGACAATAGCCTAGCAATAAGCTAAACTCAGATGTAGAGGTACCGTTATTCTTGTAATTGTGATCGAAGTCGAACTCGAATTCATCCGACACTATAAACCTCCGTAATGCAGCTACGTAGCCGAGTATAATCTGAGACACCGAGTTTAGCGAGTCAAGCTAACGTTAACTAACACCAACTAAAACAGGCGAAGTGAGTGTCCTTACCCTGTTTACCTCCATGTTACAGAGGCTCTTGAACACCTTTCGTTGGTGTCCTTACATGCCCATATTGTTGGAAAAGCGCCAGTGAAATGAGCTACAGATAACGGAGTGAGCGGAGGGTCCTTTCCAAAGTGCCCGTTTAAAGTGGACAAATTTAGTCCATTTTCTGGATATTTTGGGATCTTTGGGTCATTTGTTCACAGATGTCCCACTGTACATTGAATGATTGCAGCCAAAAACAACACACCTTTTCGTCATTTTGCATTAAATTAAGTGCAACTTCTAGAGTTGTTGTCCACCATCTACGTCACAGGCAAGACGCCTATTAGAGTTTCCCAACACCGTTGGGGGTGGGGGGACCAACTGTTTTTTAAACCTTATTCCTTGAATTAGTAAGAAATAACATGTTTTCTGACTATCAATAAACACAAGTTAGGAACTCAAATTCCACTGTATTTATTTGTTTGACACTTTCATAGAGCTGGTGCTTAGTCTTTAAAGCAGTCTCAGCTGAAGATGTAAATTCTGATTACTTCTGTTAATATGCAGCCTGACCAGATGAGATGTGTTCATGAATCATTTTCATTCTAATCCATTTATTCTGCTGTAAACTTTTCTCACATGCTTCAACCAGTGTATTACACCATCAAAAACCTCAGGAACAAATGTTAAAAAAAGGCTGGGAATTGTCTGCATAGGCAGCAGAATCGGCTGTGGCTGTGTCAGCCATGGCATTGAGGTTAGAGAAGCAAGTTTGGGACCTGGGGGAAGCTGGTTCAATTCCAAGGACCATCAAGAAAAAATTCTTGGCAGCCCCCTGCTCTGGTTGTGTGTGTTCACTGCCCCTAGAAGTAAGATTATCTTGCCATCTCATTTGAGAACTCTGATTTGTCTGCCCGAAAATGCAAGAAACTTTGGTGTGACTCTGGATGACCAGTTATAATACGAACCAGTCTCTGTCATGTAGATTCTCCTGTACAACATACGGCAGATTTGACATTTTCTCACTCAGGAGGACTCACAGGTGCTTGTCCAGTCAATTGTCATCTCAAGTCTTGATTACCTCTGGTTTTCCTCTCCATGCTAACTGACCCCTGCATCTGATTCACAATGCAGCAGCATGACATGTCAGCGATCTTCAAGGTTCATTCAAGTCACTGTGTTGCTGAAATCCCTTCACTGGCTTCCTGAAGCTGTCCCCATCAGATTTAAAATTTGATGCTTGCCTACAAAGCCAAGAATGGACCAGCCTCTCCCCACCTTATTGAAATGGTCAAGAGCTGATTATTATACACTTATTTAGTACTTACATCTTTATCCCATTTCTAGGTGTGAACACATAGGGAGTGTTGTTATTGCGCTTAACTTGTGTTAATTCTCTATTTCTTTCTTTCTAGATGTCAGCACTGGGCTTGCTCTGGCAGTGTCTGAAATCAAGGGTATTTTGAAATCTAACCTATTTGTACTCACTGGAACACAAATTCATATGCACTTTTGTAAATCCCTCTGGATAAGAGCATCTGCTAAATGCTGTAAATGTAAATGAATTTCATCCTCTGGTGGAGCAGTTGCTAAACACTTACAAGCAAATTCCATGAGATGGTTCAAAACTAAAAACAAAGAACTATTATTGCAATTTATAAACAAATATATTTCCATTATTTTAACATAATTTATATAGTTATATATCTACTTAGGAAGAAGCATTCCTTTCATTTTACTTTCAGTTTTTGCATAAGTTTTAAAAACGTTCTTTAAAGATTAAGCCCTTTACAGGAACTCTATGTCATTTTTTTACCTTAATAGCACAACTTCAAAAAACTAGGACATGCAACTTAAGAATCAACAGGCAGGGATTTCTTGCAAAACTTGCATAACGCTTTACAGCACAAATCTCACAGGTGTTTAGTTTGCTTCATAAAGAATCTAGCTTGCTAGCCAACACAGAAAAATAGAAGTTACCGCAGCAAAGAGGAACAAACTTTTCTTAATGACCTTTGTTTTAGAGTAAATGCTGAGGGAGCAAGTTTACAAAGTCTGGCAGCTACTGCTTCCCATCATTTAGCCCCACTTAAAAGGCTGTGCAGAGGTTGAATAACTCCTTTTGCTTTCTATTTGGAACATAAATATGTATTCTGTTAAGACATATGGTCTGAATTAAGGCAACATACTCTAAGACTTGAACTGTGGTATGAAAAAATTGCTAAAATTAAGCAATTAATTAATAACAGAAAGCTCTGAAGTTTTCATGAGTACAAATTGTTTCATTGGGTTTTATTAAAATTTGTGTTAAAAAATAAACAGCCTATAAAATGGCCTAGTTCCTTACGTCTGTAAGGGAAGGTGGCGAGGGATGGCAGAACAGATGTTTCCCTGTGGTTTTCCACAGAGGGAGGGAAATCTATTCCCCAGTATTTTGTGAAATTTATGTAAAGAAAGCCCTGTTTCTGCTGGTTATTTGACACGAATAATCAAGTAAAGGCTAGAAACAGACTTGACAATTTGGAATTTATTACAAAAAATTACACAAAGCCGAGACCAACCCCAATAAATACTCCGGAAACAAAGCAAGAATTATGTACACGTGAAGACAAAATAGAAGCAAATGCTCAGCTGAATGAAAACAACATGGCCGATTTTCACATCATTAGTGTCCTAAAACACAGTTTAACACTACGCTTCCTTGACCTCCTGATACAAGCGCAGAGCCGCAGTAAGCACCTGCTTTTAATGCTGCACCAATATCCTATTAAAGCAAAAAACTGATATTGAATGACCTCCCATCTCACTGATATTTCTTTAAAAATACAATATGATTTACCAAAAAATTATGTTTTCATAAATATAATCTCTATATTTTAAAACAATTTAAATACTTTTGTGTAAAGAATGTAGATTTCAAGTAAAAAGGCAACAAAAACATGCAAAAATTAAACCAAGACTTTGCCTTATAACCCCAAATTCCCCCAGGAACAGAGGAAGAACCAGGGAAGCTAGAGTTTCTGTGATGAGGCTTGAAGGTTTTGGTTTGATAGTATGTGGTATTTGATCTAATATCTATGAGAACCACTGCTCTAAGAGACTATCAGCACTGACAAATAAATGTGAATCAAATCTGAATCAAAATTTTAACATAAATGAGAATCAAAGCTGTTGCTTGTCAGAAAGTAAAACCACTGCCTCTGAAGAGATTTTAAAGTCCAATGACCCAAATAAAAGTGGGTATCTCACCATGACCTGTTTCGACATTGCAGCCTCTCTTCTCCTCTCCTTACAGGAATTGTCAATTTCCTCAGTCACTTTTCCTTTGCTATCACATCTTGAGCCCTCCCACTCCAAAAAAACAGGATCTGCCCACCTCACCGTCTCAGCCAATTATGGGTAAACACTTAACATAGGTATTACATTTACATTTACATTTATGCATTTGGCAGACGCTTTTATCCAAAGCGACTTACAAAAGAGGATCTAACATTCGAACTACAACACAAATTATACAAAATACCTTACATTAAGTGCAATATGCCAGGAAGTAATAAGTGCATTAAAGAAAGACATTCAGTGCAAAAGATACTCTCGGAAGAGATGGGTTTTCAATGATTTCTTGAATGCAGAGAGGGTTTCTGTTGCTCTGATGGTGTTTGGAAGCTCGTTCCACCAGCGTGGTACCAGAGATGAGAATAGCCTCAACTGACCTGTACGGGGGGTTGGCCGTGTTAGTTGGTGCTCCTTTGAGGAACGGAGAGGGCGGGCGCTAACGTATGGTTTTAAGAGTCTATTGAGGGAGATGGGAGCAGAACCAGTGAATACTCTGAAAGCCATCATTAGTAATTTAAATTTTATGCGAGCCACTAAGGGTAGCCAATGCAGCTCAACTAATAGGGGCATGACATGTGCTCTTTTTGGTTGGTTGAAGACCAGGCGTGCTGCAGCATTCAGGATCATCTAGTATTATAAAAACATACATTTTAATGCATTTTATTATTTTCGTTGTAAGCATATTCAGAGAAGGACTTGATGGTGTATTGTAATGGTAATAACCAAAAATACAGTACTGTGCAAAAGTGATAGGCACCAGAGATTAAGATTAAAAAAGCTATTTATCTGAGCAGTAAGAGTTTATTTGCTAAAAAAACAAACAACAAATGTCCAACATTACAATTAAACCAAATAACATTATTCCAGTGCGTGTGATATTCTGAGAATGTTCTGAGTTCTGAGTTTAACTTTTTCTAAATCACTCCTTGTGGAGTCCGTATTATTTGAGTTTATCATCCAATACCAAGTTTTAGCAGTTAATAAGTAATGAATTTGTATTTACTGTGATTATATATATCTTTATACAACACTTACTGAGAAGGCATTAGTTTAATTATATATCATTAGCTTAGGTGTCTAAGACTTCTGCACAGTACTGTATATGATGTTTATAAACTACTCAAACATTTTGATCAAATTATGGCTTCATTTCTACAATACAATGAAAACGCTGGGAAATTCATAATGAGTGAGGATTTATCCTGCTTTCACCTCAAAAGTAAGCAGTGCTTTTTTTCAACTGAAGACAGTATTGATCCATGACAATATCAGAAATTATATCGGCATTGGCCCAAACTGATATTTGCTGATATGCCGGAAGAAGCCTGGGTGGCACTGGCCATGCTACAGCAGTGCAGTAAAAATATCTGCAGTTTGTAAGGTTTAAAAAGCGAGTGAACACAACATAAAGCAAGTTTACAACACTTGTTCAATTAATGCCCTATGTGAAGGAAAAAAAGTAAGAAATTCCAACATTAATAAAAATACAGTACTTCATGGTGAAAAGGGTGACTCGCATAACACAGCACACACAAGCAGATAGATAGACAGACAGAATAAATTATCTCATATGTTCAGTGTTGGTAGCATTACTTTTAAATTTTAATTCCACTACAGACTACAAAATACATGGCTTAAAATGTATTTTATAATGAATTCTGTTACATTCCTCAATGTGAGTAAAGTATTGTGAATACTTTGGAATACTTCAACATTTTCTTACAGTAAATGTTTATTTTAAAACAGTATGAATGAGGCAATCACACCCTACTTATTTAGAAAAAATATACTTATGTATTCTATTGTAGCACCTAGCTGAATACATGAGTTTCCTGAATGTTTACAACTAACTGTAAATATATGAGCATGTAAACACAAAAGATCTTCAATGATATGTCTGATAAAAAAGAAAGAAAGCAAAAAGACCCAATATTCTCTTTATTATTTACACAAGTGTTTGCAACTGTAATTATTCTAAATGAACATAACAGGAATTAAAGCAAAAATATCTTCTGATCAAAACAGTCTTTTCACATTGTTCACAACTTGAGCGCTGTACTCCTGCTAAATAAGCCAAATTGTGATATTTGAGCACCATGCCTCAAGTAACAATGTGTGCTACTCTCCAAAGCAGCTATCAAGTAGTAAAAGGCTTTAACTTCCTCTTTATTTAAATACTCTTGGACCAATAATGGTTTAAGGGAATACATTTTGAACAGCTTTTCTTCTGTTTGCCTGCATATTATTGTGATTTTAATGCTGTCTTTAATCTATGAAATAAAAATGGCTTGACAAATAATCAAATGTGTAAATAAATGTTCAGTGCATGTTTTTGTTTCAATCAATTATTAAACCAGACAGTAGAAAAAGCCTCAAAATAAAGCTAACAGCAAAAATATTACACAATTTTTCAAGTGACTTTTTTCTATAGTAGCAACATTTTGATTATTTTATTTTATTTATTTTTTGTTTTGCTTTTTGGCAGTAAAGCCATGAGCCTTTGAAACTTTGCTAAACCTGCAAACAATTTCAGGGTTGTTTCTACATTTCTAGTGGCTATGAATCCAGAAGTGGGGGATGAGGAGAAAGAGACTAGAGCAAGAGGCTGTGATTTCTCTCTAGAAGCACCTGACTGACTTACCTTGAAGCACAGACCACAAAACAACAACAACAAAACGAAATTACAACACCAACAATAACATAAACAACATTTGACCCCGATCAAGTTCCAGACCACTTTGCAGGACTTTTCCCAAAATTGTCCTTTTGCTAACTTCTAAGTTCTTGAGATCATTCATGTGAATGCTAGTTTAAATCATTTCCCCTCCTGTTATAATCAGTAGGGATTTCTCATCCATTTCAATGCTGTAATTCTATTTTGTGTCAGTCTAATCCTGTTATTCAGACATGTGATTAAAGGAACACCACATATATTTACATAAAAATGAGTTTTGAATAGTTGTGATGCTTCATTGAGCTGTAATAGGAAGGACAGAGACTGTCATTGCTACTCTGGGCCCAACACTGCAGAAACTGCACTATGTAACTTTTGGAGGAGGATAGGAAACACCACACTCCCTCCCCCTCCTCACTGATTTCAGTATTGTGCCATAAAAATGAATTACAGCAACAACAACAAATTTACCTAGTGTTCCTTTAGAACATTAAACACACAGCAGAACACAGCATTTTCATGCAGCTGAGTGGTAAAAACGGACTGTGAAGGACATCTGTTTTAGAAACAGATTTTTTTCCTTGTATTAAAGAAATCCTTCATTTAATCCATTAACTTCACCAACATATCTGTGCTCTGAATACGTTTTTCACTGTAACTCTATGAGAATGAACTCTATTGTTATTTTGTATTCTAAATATATAACACTAATATATTTATTTTGTTTCTCCCCAACACTGTCAAATGATTATAACTGCTATAATTTCTTTTAGCTTATGCTGCATTTTATATATATATATATATATATATATATATATATATATATATATATATATATATATATAATGCCTATATACTAATGCCTTCTCAGTGGCGTGTTGCTTGTATAGGTATATATAATCACAGTAAATAATATTATTTTCTATAAAGTAGTAAATGTGAGTGAGTTTGAAGAACAATGTTTTGTTCAGATTGTCCTTGATTTGCATGAAATTTTTAAATCAACAGCACACATTATTTAAAATAATTATTTATTAACCCGCTAAAACTAGGTAGTGGGTGCTAACCTCAAATAATACGTGAGGAGAGATTTGGAAAAAGTTAAACCAACTCATTCACACACAGAATATCACACTCACTGAAATAATGTTATTTGGTTTTATTCTAATATTGGGTGTTATTTGTTGTTTGTTTTTAGCAAATAAACAAATACTGCTCATATAAATTGCTTTTTAAATCTCAGTCTCTCATGCCTAAAACTTTTACATCACTGTATATATAAAAGAAAATGAATATATCCTTGTAAGTTTAAGTTTATTTTTCATGTGCAGGAATTACTCTCAGAAGCTCCAGTAGCAAGGGATCAAAGCCTGCTGCAGTTGTTATCAATTGATGTTATCAATGCAATAGAGTAATGTCTTGCAGATGTTGGCAGGTGAGACTGAGGATGAGGCTCAGGTGAGAGTCTCTGCTTCTGCAAATATTGTGCCAGTAAGTGTTTTGTGCCATGACAGGACATATACAGATGTTTATTAAACCTTTCTTTTATATTAATCTACAGACCCCAAAAAGTTTTATGGAAGCATGGTTATATTTGGACTTGTACTGGACTTGTATTTTGGACTTGCATCCTGTAGTTTGTTAGTACAGACCACTCCCGTAGAGGCTGAAATAGGGAGGTGAACTCAGAAACCTTTGGGGAGGAGTTCAGGGTGGCTTAAGAATGCGTATGAAGCTGGACCCCCCGTTGGATAGATGAATACAAGAAAAGGATGGAGAACGGGTGGAGAACAAGTTTGTCCGACACGGAAATGACGTGAGTTTGCAAGATATATATAGGGCTGAGAGGAGGAGTTCGGGTATGGTTCTACTCCCAAAAGTATGTTATTACATAAATTCAATTGTTCTTTTTGACATAGCTCAACTATCCTTTTTTTATTTCAGGTGGTTTGTCCAATTTGCATCAAGAAATCCCCAGAACACGGATCACAGCCTATGCTAATCTGTATGGTGAAAGGGGACCTGCTGTTTGGGGTGCTTCTTATCACATTTATATACATTCATTTATTCATCATCAGTAATCACCTATCTAGTTCAGGGTCATGCTGTGTGAAGCATACCTGAAATCACGGCACAAGGCAGGAGCACATCCTGGACTGTCCAACACTGGGCACCACACCCCTGTGCAAGGAAATCCATGCAGCGTGTATATACATGCTTTGTTTTATCACTGATTGTGTCATGTACAGCTTTGAAGTTACAAAGAGTTGTACTGCAGCCAACTGGGCTGGAAGGGATGGGCAGTCCTGGATTTAAACAATAGGAAACAATACTCTGCAGCTTTATAAAACTGCAGTCTCTTTCATGCAGGAATGCAAATGGAACTCTATTGCTCCGTTACTGACTGTTTTTGCGTCATATTTGCAAAGTGATTATGAAAGATTATATATTATGTTTAATGGGAGTAAGATTTACAAAATATCTCAGTTACAGACTGGTTCAGTACAACTTGAAGTTATATTGCTTTACCTTGAAGAGCAAGTTGACACCACAACAGAATATGCAGGGGTTAGACAATGAAACTGAAACACCTGTCATTTTAGTGTGGGAGGATTCATGGCTAAATTGGACCAGCCTGGAGTGTGAAGGTTCAATTAGCAGAGGGTAAGAGCACAGTTGTGCTCAAAATATTGCAATGCACACAACATTATGGGTGACATACCAGAGCTCAAAAGAGGACAGATTGTTGGTGCACGTCTTGCTGGCGCATCTGTGACCAAGACAGCAAGTCTTTGTGATGTATCAAGAGCCACGGTATCCAGGGTAATGTCAGCATACCACCAAGAAGGATGAAACACATCCAACAGGATTCACTGTGAACGCAAGAGGAAGCTGTCTGAAAGGTATGTTCGGGTGCTAACCTGGATTCTATCCAAAAAACATAAAACCACGGCTGCCCAAATCACGGCAGAATTAAATGTGCACCTCAACTCCTGTTTCCACCAGAACTGTCTGTCGGGAGCTTCACAGGGTCAATATACATGGCCAGGCTGTTATAGCCAAACCTTTGGTCACTCATGCCAATGCCAAACATCGGTTTCAATGGTGCAAGAAGCGCAAATCTTGGGCTGTGGACAATGTGAAACATTGTTCTCTGATGAGTCCACCTTTACTGTTTTCCCCACATCCGGGAGAGTTACGGTGTGGAGAAGCCCCAAAGAAGCGTACCACCTGGTTTGGGCTGCCATATCATGGTATTCCCTTGGCCCAATACTTGTTCTAGATGGGCGTGTCACTGCCAAGGACTTCCGAACAATTCTGGAGGACCATGTGCATCCAGTGGTTCAAACATTGTATCCTGAAGGCGGTGCCATGTATCAGGACGACAATGCACCAATACACACAGCAAGACTGGTGAAAGATTGGTTTAATGAACATGAAAGTGAAGTTGAACATCTCCCATGGCCTGCACAGTCACCAGATCTAAATATTATTGAGCCACTTTGGGGTGTTTTGGAGGAGCGTGTCAGGAAACATTTTCCTCCACCAGCATCACGTAGAGACCTGGCCACTATCCTGCAAGAAGAATGGCTTCAAATCCCTCTGACCACTGTGCAGGACTTGTATTTGTCATTCCCAAGACGAACTGATGCTGTATTGGCCGCAAAAGGAGGCCCTACACCATACTAATTAATTATTGTGGTCTAAAACCATGTGTTTCAGTTTCATTGTCCAACCCCTGTATGTTGTGTGTCAACAGAGAAGACCTACCAGAAAGGGGCATTATTCAGTGGCAGAGAAAGAAAGTAGCAACTCATTGAGGTGCTCTCAAGATGGTCTACATAGGTGAGTCAGACATATATAAGAATTTCTTAGGAAAGAGTTTCTGACTGGTGACTTATTTGTATTGCTTCTTTACTCTGACATAGAAAAACACCACCAGATTTTCTAAAACCAGGTCTTGCTCAATGCTTTAGATATGGGTTCAGGCACTGAAAACAGATTCATTGGGGGAGCTGGGAACTAGGGTAAAAATCCCAAGTATTCTGTCACAGACATTGATAACGAGAGTTTTAAGTCAGTTACACACATATGTTATATTTTAATGTCATGTATGCTCACAAACACTGCACTGACATATAGATGAAAATGGCACAAAAAAGGTACACATTTGGTAAGTATTAAAAACATATTACACTTAATAAAACATTTGAATGGTAATGAAAACAAGTAACCGTGATAACATTTATTACCCCTTTTAAATACAGAATTATAGGTGAAATATTTAAAGCAATCCTTACATAGGGGGCCAAGCATATGTGTTTTTTAGGCAGTGGTGCTCCAATTTCCTCTTCACAGATGAAAATGAATCTTTTGACTAAAGGAGGGTATAGGAACCTAAATGCAGTTTATGAATTAAATTGGTATTTCTGTTGGAATTTCTTGCAGTATTTACGTTAATGGGTTACAGTAGTTTTAAAATGGTTCACTTAAGTGTAAGGACTTGGAAGTGTAAATTAATTACCATTTGAAATATTTACACTTTATTTACAGTAATGTTTAAGAGCTCATTGATGTTATTTTTGTAATTTTAAAATAATTGACAAGGTTTGTTCCTTATTCACACAAGGTTTTCTGGTGTTTCAGGTCTTTAAACATGAAGTAAGAAACACCTGATGCAACAATCGTTGTGATTTTTTGCAATGTATTTTTTTATTAATTTGCTTTACCTGTTTTATGGTGATTCACGCTTGCACACACACACATAAAAAGCCTGTTCAGTCTACCTCTATATTGGCCCGTAACAGCTAAGAAGTATGTGCCATAATCAACATTGTTTGATGTCCTGTTCCAGCCACCATATTGGGAGGCAAATCGTGGCTCTGATCCTCCTTCCCAGAAAAGAAAAACCCTAAAAATTTGAGTAAATGTTGTAAATCCATCCCAGCATACTGCAGTGTGTGTCAACCGAGTTAATGTATTTAGCTTTGTAATAACAGTGAGGTAAGTTCAACTTCTGGTCCTAATTATATACTCCACCTTAAAATGCTGTGCAGTAAACATTTACCTCAGCAATTTTGTAAAAAAAATTCCCTCTCCATCTTAGATGGTGCGTCAGTTAACTTTATATTCTGGCTCTTCTACTATAATATTCCTGCTCCATTTTGTGGTGAAATGAATGTATATATAACGCTTATAAAAATTCTCATGTTCCATTGTTTCATATGTTAACATTCCATTCTGGCGCTTTTATTCGAATTCAAATTAATTGTTGCTGAAGTTAAATTTGAAGTGCATGTATTATAATTTTAATCTACATTTCAAGAACAGAAATTCTAAATGTACATGTTTTATTTTAATTTCTTGATCAAAAGTGTGCTAGCAGTGACCTTTTTCTGTTTTATTTTGTTTTTTTTTTTTAATGTTATTTAAATGGGGTTTATAAAATAGCTCATCACAATCTACATGAACAGTTGTTATTATTTATTTACCTCTGTAGAAACAGTGAAGTCTGCACAACAACTTTATGTAGGCTGTTTTTTTCCATAATCAGATTAACTGTTTGTGCCAAATGTTGTGAGGTATAGGGGTGTGTAATGGCCAAGGGCAGAAACAACTGCTGAATGTGTGACCATTGAGCCCTCAGGCAGTATTGTTTGAGATATTATCATGCTACTGTAATGGTCATTACCACATGGATTTGAGTCATATGGAAAATCATCGTCACAAAACACAGTCCACTTCTGCATCAAAAATGCCACCTGAAACTGTATCATGTGAAGAGTGTGCAGAACAGTTGTGAAATTTGCTGGTTGTACACCCACTGGCCTAATTCTTTGGGTTTGAAAGTATGCAGCTTCTTCAGAAAATGTGTATATATTTTGTGTATATGTGTGTATATATTGTTCCATCTAGTAAGTAGATGACAAACAATCCTGCTTCTTTCTTCTACTAAAATAATGTGTTTGAGTATGGTTTATCATTATTCACGCACAGTAGTATCAAATGAAAGAGCAACAAATTATGTGAACTGCGCTAACAGCCAAGTCTTAAAGAGACAGTGCCCCATTTACTGAAGACAGGGAAATTTATGCAAAGAGGAAACCATATATTTATATTTTCTGGACCCATAATCTTCTGAGATGGACCAAAAACAGTGAAAATATATTCTGTGGTTAGACAAATCCATGTTTCAGCTTGTTTTTGAGAAAAATGGAAGTCAGATTCTAAGTGCCAAAGATGAAATAAACATCCAGAATCTTACTAGTGAAAAGGGTCAAAAACAGCATCTGTGATGGCATAGAGATGCATCATGGTATATGGGATTCAGAGCCTTATATTGGTATATTGGAGAGACATATGCCATCATCAATACCACATCATTTCCAGGAACTCCACGTCTGTTTCAACAGGACAATGCCAGGACTCATTCTGCACAAGTTATCACAGCATAGAGAGCTTGTGCCTATTTGGCTTGCCTGCAGTCCAGACATGTTTCCGGTTGAAAATGCTGCATCATGAAAATAAGAATCAAACTACAGTGACAACAGACTGTTGAGAAGCTCAAGTCTTGCATACAGCAAGAACAGGCAAAAAATTTAACTTGCATATCTGCAAGAATTAGAATCTCTAATTCCCATATATTTAAAAAGCATAATTAAAATAAAAGGCGATGTGACACAGTGGTGTCACATCATTTTTTATTATTATTTAAAAAAAATTGTTTGTTGCAGGCATCAAGTTCTAAAGATGTTAATAATTATCAAATAGAATTTTAGTGTACTTCTGAAAGTGTCCAGAAATGTCTGGGAATATACATTAGCTCTGCCATAACATTGAAACCACATTCCGGTTATTCGGAATATGACTTATTTTGGCACAGGCTCTACAAGACCTTTGGGGTTTCTTGTGGTAACTGGCAACAAGACTTTAGCAGATTATCATGGATCAAACTTGTTTTTCCACTACATTTCAGAGATCCTATAGCCTGTTGACATCTGGGGAATTTGGAAACCAATTCAATTTAAAAAGTATATGACCCATTATTTTAGGTACATTTAACTTTATAAATGAAAGAACTCATTTTTAAACCCACGAATTTTGGTTTTAAGCAATAGTAATAATGTTAGTATTATAAATAATGTTATATACATTTAATCTACATGATTTTTATATATATTACATTAAGGAAATCAATACTATTGCATATACAAATATTTATAATAACAAACAAAAATGACTCATGTGTAGAAACTGCACTAGGTGGCATGTTTGGTAAGGCTCAACTTCCTTTGATTTCTCCATACAGAACTGTGCTTCATGGGATTGGGTGCTTCCTAATAAACCTAGACCCTGAATTGTCACATCAAGTCCAGTTTTCCAGTCATTGGTGATTGGCGACGTACACTCATTCACTACAGGTTCAGCAGACTCGTAGATTTAGCTGGAAACCTTCATTGAGCACTTGGGGAGTGTCCTCCAGAACACCACAGCAGCAGGGATCATCTGCTTCATGTTATTTAGTTGAACATTTTGCAGCTGCCATTCCTCTTTTCCATGTCAGTGACATAATACCCTTTTCTCTCCATCTTCACAACGTCAAACCCCTCTCCACCGAGATTGTGCCCAGGAACAAAGTCAGCGTTTTTTAAAGATCCAGCTGCTCACTAGACAGTACCATAAAATCTTTCACCTATGGAATATAATGTTATTATTTACCTATTCTTGACTTTCCAGATGCTTTCTTACCATCTCTCTTACTACAGTTATATTCTGAGAAATATTAAATAAAACACTTTTTTATTTAAAACATAGATTTTTCATTATTAAAATGTAATTAAATGTAGTTTTTAGAGTGTTTTTTAAAGCTAGAGTTTTAAATTATAAATTTAAAAGTGCAGACATCTTTCTTCAGCACAAAGTGAGCATCACTGATGTGACTGAGGCATGAAAACCTATTTTTGAACTTGATAAAGAACTCTGTGGATGGTTTCTGTGTTCTTGAGTTTATGCCGTCTCAGACTAGCTAAATTCAGACTGGCTGTCATCCCAAGTAGGATTAAAACAACCAAATGCTCAGAAACTGGATACGAAAGTATGTTGTAACTTTTTATTTATCAAATGACTTTGAACTATACTGAAGATGTGTTCAGTGTAGAATTACAGTATGTTCTCGAATGTTTGGTTTTCTGTGGCTATATTCTCTGCGTATTAATCTGTCAGAAAAATCTTTACACTTAGGTTTGGAAGGTTGGTGTTTTTTCTTAATCTTTTTTTCATCAGTCACTCTCTATCAAACGTGTGATTTTCGCCCTCCCCGCCCAGATAAGCCATCACTGATGACATTTCATGGCAAAAATATTCAATCTGTCTGAAACGAAAAGCATTAATCACAAGTTATTAACAGCTTCTTGTCTTCTTGCTAGGGCTGGAACAGGGTCACGTTTCAGCCCGGGAGTTTCATTCCAAATCCTGGCCCACTTTTTCCATGGTGTAGAAAACTGGATAAATGAAGAGACAATTCAGCTTTCATTATTTTTTCAGTTTATATCATTATTTTACTTGAAATATGTTAAAGTGTTTGCAAAAAATAAACAACTTTTCCACTTACAAGAACAGAAATAAGGTACTCCTGAACTGAGAAGGGCAAAATCTGGAGGCAGTTTTGAAGCCAGTATGCTGGATAAGAAAATATAAGAAAAGTTTTTACAGGAGGGCCATAGCACTGTTGAATACAAACATCATGTCAATGGGGCAAGTGCAATTTCTGATTTATTCAGTCTGATGGGTATATGGTCTGTATCTTATTGTCTTTTTTCTTTTCTGCTTACTTTTATTAATTAATTAATTTATTTATTTAAAGGGGTGTGTGTGTGACAATAAAGCATTCAATTCAAGAAGAAATCATTCAGTATGCTAACGAGGGAAACATGGCAATGTTTAGCGTCATTAAAGTCCTAATATACTGTTAAAGCACAGTGTCTGGAGCACAGTGTCTCATGTCTACTTACACCCAAGAGCTCTTCCACGCTGTGTTCAACAGATTTTTTTTGTTTTGTTTATTTATTATGTATCATTGCTTTTATTTCTTTTTTATATATTTTATATTTTCTCATAAACATGTACACTGATCAACCATTACATTATGACCACCTCCTTGTTTCTATACCCACTGACTACTCTCTCAGCTCCACTAACCACACTGGTAACTCGGCAGTTCTACAATCACAGAGTGTATCTGTGGCTGTGCATACTCCTTCCATGCTCTTTTGCCTTGTTCTTCAATGGTCAGGACACCCACAATGCAGGCATGTTTTGGGTAGTGAATCAAACTCAGCGTTTGAGCTGTTGGAGTTATTAAATACCTCAGTGTCACTGCTGGACAGAGAATAGTCCACGACACAAATATCCAGACAACAGCATCTTGTGGGCAGTGGCCTGTGTCCACTGATGAAGGACTAGAGTATGATGAACATGAACTGTGCAGCAACAGATGAGCTACTGTCTCTGACGTTAGATCTACAAGGTGGACCAACAAGGGAGGAGTGTCTCACAGAATGGATAATGATTGGAAACAGTGTTTAAAAACTCGAACAGAACTGCTGTGTCTGATCCACTCACACCAGCACAAAACACTAATGTGTAATGTGGTACAATGGGGTTCCTAACCATATGAAGGACAGAGTGAAAGTGATGTAACAAAGTAGTCAGAGCCACAGAGCGGCTAGAGGGGTAAATGTAGAATGACACAGTGCTTCTGTGTTGTTGGTGGAGCTGAGAGAATGGACAGTGAGTGTAGAATAAAAAAAAACTATAATATTATAGTTGATTAGTGTAATCATGTTTGATCTATTTAGGCTTGTTTATTTGCTCTCTATTTGTAAATATTTATTTACACAGAGTCTGTGTGTGCAGTGTATGGTGGGTGTTCATTGTGAGTGGTTGCAGCAAAATTACATCACATTCTCAAGAAATTTATTTAAATAAAAATCTAATTGATCTGCTGTTGTCACAATTTATTTTTCCTAAAGAACATTTAAGAAAATGTTTGTATGGTTAACGGTGGTGCAGCAGGTAGTGTCACAGCTACAGGGAGGTTTTGGGTTTGAGTCCACTCCTGGTGACTGTGGTGTGTTCTCCCCTTGTCCGCGTGGGTTTCCTCTGGGTGCTCCGGTTTCCTCCCACAGTCCAAAAACTGGCAACTCAGAATGGACTGGCATCTCAGAATGGTGTGATTATGTCATGTTTTAACCATAAATTATCCTGAAGACAAGCATCCCATAATGACTGTTTCCACTCATTTTCATACTTCTTCCACTCATTTTCTGTATATTTTGTAGTAGGTCTGAAGCAGCAGGGACAATGCGGTGTACATGGATCTTTTCGATTCTCAAATCAAAATATCGATACTTTGATATTTCAGTCATTTGAGTTAATGTAGGTCATTAACAGGAACACAGTGGAAAGTAACTAAACTATTGAGATCTTGTCTAAATGATACATGGTGGAAACTACTTTTTCTTCCCTCTGGGTAAGTGCGTAGGACTAAAACCACCAAATGCTCAGAAAATGTATATGAAAGTATGTTCTAACTTTTCATTTATCATTCATTCATTATCTGTAACCGCTTATCCAGTTCAGGGTCGCGGTGGGTCCTGGGTGCAAGGCAGGAATACACCCTGGAGGGGGTGCCAGTTCTTCACAGGGCAACACAGACACACACACACACATTCACTCACACACCTACGGACACTTTTGAGTCGCCAATCCACCTGCAACGTGTGTTTTTGACCTGTGAGAGGAAACCGGAGCACCCGGAGGAAACCCACGTGGACACGGGGAGAATATACCAACTCCTCACAGACAGTCACCCGGAGCGGGAATCGAACCCACAACCTCCAGGCCCCTGGAGCTGTGTGACTGCGACACTACCTACTGCGCCACTGTGCCGCCCATGTTCTAACTTTTTACCTATTAAATGACTTTAAACTTTACTGAGGATGTGTTCAGTGTAGGACTTCAGTATGTTCTCAAATGTTTGGTTTTCTGTGGCTATTTGAGTATATTCTGTGCTTATTTAACTGTCAGAAAAATCTTTACACTTAGGTTTGGAAGGTAGGTAGGTTGGTGTTTCTTTTTTATCTTTTTTTTCAGTCAATCACTCTCTATCAATGGTGCGATCCTCACCCTCCCCACCCAGATAAGCCATCACTGCAGCTAGAGAGTAGTGCACTATTACATTTCATGGCAGAAACATTAAATCTTTCTGAAATTAAAAGCATTAATCATGAGTTATTAACAGCTTCTTGTTTTGACAACTTAACAATTAACAAAAGTTTGCTGGAGTAAGTAAATATATATATAATTTAAATGCTCAAGAACTGACTATAATGAAACAAAGATAAATGCCTTAGACTGACCAGGAAGTGGCAAAGAAGTCCCACCCTCCACCACTAGTATTTAACCTGAGACAATTTGTTTTGCACGACACACATCTCAGAACATTCAGAAGATAAAAGATACAAAATGTAAGTAAGCTGTGAGGAAGGTCTTTAACAAATTTAATCTGTAGTTTAATAATAATGATATGTGGTGTTTACTGTGGGTGTCATCATTTAAAAAGAATTTGTTAATTTGTTTAAGGAAGTAGTAATTAATCTTTTCTGATAATTTTTCAGATGATGGGGCAGATGCGGCACTGTCTTGTGAGCAGCTGGATCTGCTGCTCTCTGCTGTTCTTGGTTAGTGGTGAAGAACAGCTGGAACTAGGCTCTCCAGCAGACTGTGAAAAAGCTGACTTTGTTCCTGGGCACAATCTCGGTGGAGAGGGCTTTGACATTGTGAAGATGGAGAGAAAAGGGTCTTATGTCATTGACATGGAAAAGTGGGACACAGGGAATGGCAGCTGCAAAATGTTCAACAATCCGTATCTAAATAACGTGAAGCAGAAGGTTCCTGCTGCTGTTGTGTTCTGGAGGACACTCCCCACATGTTCAATGAAAGTTTCCAGCAAAATCTTTGAGTCGAGTGAAGCTCTCGTGAATGATTCTACCTCATCAATCACCAATAACTGGAAGGTTGGACTTGATGTCAAATTTATATCTTCAGTTTCATTAGGAGGCACTCATTCCCGTGAAGCACGTTTCGGAATGGAGAAGTCGAAGGAAGATAAGTACAGCTTTACCAAACACCTCATCCAGTGCAGGTTCTACACGTAAGTTCTTTTGGTTTGCTATAAAATAATTTAATGAATGGTGTCATAAAAATCTAAATGTGTCATGTTGTATGTAAATTGCAGTTTATTTTCTAATATATTTAAAATTCAAATAGATTACATTATAGGATGATTTTTTATTATTATTTTATTAGTACTATTTAAAACTGAATTGCTGTAGAAAACAAAAATACAGAAGTCCTCCATTATCTATACTCTACTTATTCTTACATTTGCAGGAAGCATAAATACTTTAATTGGGACAAAAAATGAATGCACCAAGAATGAGTTGCAGGAATCAATATATGTGTGAATATGATGATAATATACAGTATGTAACTGAACACAATATTAGAGTAAAATGAAAAGTTTGTATCATGGTCTGCTGGAGGGATTATAACTACAGAACTACAGTCTAGAACTAACCCTGGGCTCTAGTAACCTGTTGGGCCGTCTCTAGCCTGGATACTTGATGAGATATGGTTGGGCATGGAGTCATAAAGTTTTCGAATGGCATCCTGTGGCACATTTGATCACAGAAGTTGCAGCTGGGACTGTAGATCCTGCATAACGCTGGTTTGGCAAATCTGGAATCCCAGCTCAATTAGCAAGAAGCATAGAAGCATTTTTAGCTGTCAAAGATCATACACAAAACATTTCATTACCCAACAGTAGCCACTGAGATCCTTTTTATAGGGCAGAGTTGGAAAGGACCTATGCGCTTAAGACACAGTGTCTAATCAGACCATACCAGTAATTATTTACTCAAAGACATAAATGCATGCCTGTGAGGAGTTGGTGTGTTCTCCCCGTGTCC
Organism: Hoplias malabaricus; assembly: GCF_029633855.1. Classification (NCBI taxonomy): domain Eukaryota; kingdom Metazoa; phylum Chordata; class Actinopteri; order Characiformes; family Erythrinidae; genus Hoplias; species Hoplias malabaricus. Next base: position 44,194,805 of record NC_089805.1, read on the forward strand.
GCGTGGGTTTCCTCCGGGTGCTCCGGTTTCCTCCCACAGTCCAAAAACACACGTTGCAGGTGGATTGGCGACTCGAAAGTGTCCGTAGGTGTGAGTGTGTGAGTGAATGTGTGTGTGTCTGTGTTGCCCTGTGAAGGACTGGCGCCCCCTCCAGGGTGTATTCCCGCCTTGCGCCCGATGATTCCAGGTAGGCTCTGGACCCCCTGCGACCCTAAATTGGATAAGCGATTACAGATAATGGATGGATGGATGGATAAATGCATGCAAAGTTTTGCATCTACCTGGGTGCATTATTTTTTATGTCATGAAGTATATTCAAACATGACCATTTTCCAAGTATATACCAAACATTTTAAAACTTATTGTACTACTATTATACAATTAATTGTAATATTAGGTATTAAAGTTCTTGAAAATTCCATACAGCTACCAGATAACAAGGTCACCCTCACTTCATCAAGAATTTCTTCAGGCTGTGCAGTCTCTTCCAGCAGACCCTAATTCAGAAGCCTATGAAGAAATAATTGACAGATTTGGAACACACTATATCACAAATGTGGAGTTGGGTGGGAAGATGAAAGCGGTAACAGCAATCAGAACCTGCAAAGCAGCAATGAGCGGCCTCAGAGGCACAGCTATCAAAGACTGTCTGGAGGTGGAGGCATCAGGAACATACAACTCTGCCACATTGAGCACAGAGAGCAAATACTGTAGAGAATTACAGTCCAAGATGAAGACCAATGAAAAGTTCAGCTCGATGTTTAGTGAGCGACAGACAGAGATTGTAGGAGGAAACATCAATGGTGAGGATCTCCTCTTTTCCAGCACTTCACATAAAACAGCTCTGAACAATTGGTTGAAATCACTGAAGACCATCCCAGACGTGGTGATGTACAAACTCTACCCTCTGCATTCAGTGCTAAAGACAACACACCATGCCAGAGTAGGCCTGAAAAAGGCTGTAGAAAAGTATATTCTTAAAAATGCCTTGAAAAATGTCTGCTCTGGGTCTTGTAAGATAGGCCACAAGAACAGTGCCAGGGATCATTGTGCTTGTATTTGTAAAGCAAATGAAAATATAATGTCCAATTGCTGCCCACCTGAAAAAGGCCTTGCGTCACTGAGGGTTTACAAGCTCTATGCCAATGATTTATTTGGTGATAGCTATGGCAAAACTGATGGAGTTGTACAAGTCAAATACGGGAGCACAGTCAGACGCACTGCAGTGATTTCTGATGATGATAATCCCCGCTGGAGAGAATCATTTTATTTTGGTCCTGTCAGATTGTCCATGAGTGAAAGTCTCACTTTTGAAGTTTATGATGCAGATAATTACTGGAACAGTGACCTTCTGGGAACATGTTCATTTTCTCTGAAAAGTGGGGTTGTGAGTGATGAGTGTGTTTTCACCCATGGCACCTTCTTTTTCTCCTATTCTGTAAAATGTGCTCCAAGTCTTGAGGGTTCAATGTGTGCAGATTACAAACCATCACCAATGGCTGCCCCTCTGGCCCAGATCTTTCAATCAAGAAATGGTATTCTGGTTAAAGACCTGTGGAAGATCCAGAATTACACCAATACACTTCACTTTAAGGGTTATAATTAGCAAGTTAACACTATGTGCATAAAACTGATTTAGCCCATATGACTCAATTGACAAATCAAAAATTTACTGATTAAATAAAAGCCCTTCTATGTGTACAAACTGAATTCCAAAAACGTTGGGACACTAAATCAAATTGTGAATAAAAACTAAATGCAATGATGTGGAGGTGCCAACATCTAATATTATATTCAGAATAGAACAAAAATCACAGATCAAAAGTTTAAACTGAGAGAATGTGTCATTTTAAGGGAAAAATATGTTGTTTCAAAATTCCACGGCATCTACAAATCCCAAAAAAGTTGGGACAAGGCCATTTTTTACCACTGTGTGGCATCCCCCCTTCTTCTTACAACAGTCAACAGATGTCTGGGGACAGAGGAGACCAGTTTCTCAAGTTTAGAAATAGGAATGCTCTCTCATTCATGTCTAATACAGGCCTCTAACTGTTCAATCGTCTTGGGCCTTCTTTGTCACACCTTTGTCGCACCTTGCCCTGATGTTGTGATTGCTGCAGAATGTGGTCTGGCATTATCTTGTTGAAAAATGCAGGGTCTTCCCTGAAAGAGATGGCGTCTAGATGGGAGCATATGTTGTTCTAGAACCTGAACATAGTTCTCTGCATTAATGGTGCCTTTCCAGACATGCAAGTTGCCCATGCCACAAGCACTCATGCAACCCCATACAATCAGTGATGCAGGCTTTTGAACGGAGCATTGATAACAACTTGGGTTATCCTTGTCCTCTCTGGTCCAGATGGCATGGCGTCCCAGTGTTCCATAAAGAACTTCAAATCGTGACTCATCTGACCATAGAACAGTCTTCCACACTCCATTTTAAAAGACCCCTGGCCCAGTGCAAACATCTGAGCTTGTGGAGCTTGCTTAGAAATGGCTTCCTCTTTGCACTGTAGAGTTTCAGCTGGCAACGGCGGATGGCACGGTGGATTGTGTTCACTGACAATGCTTTCTGGAAGTATTCCTGAGCCCATTCTGTTATTTCCTTGACAGTGGCATTCCTGTTTGAGGTGCAGTGACGTTTAAGGGCCCGGAGATGATAACTTAAAAGTCTTTGCTATTTTTACGCTGGGTAACACAATTCTGGTATTGCTGCACTATCTTTCTGCGCAACAATGGTGGAATTGGTGATCCTCTTACCATCTTGGCTTCAGAGAGACACTGACACTCTGAGAAGCTCTTTTTATACCCAATCATGTTGTCAATTGACCTAATTAGTGTTAATTGGTCTTCCAGCTGTTCGTTGTATGCTCAATTTCCGTTTTCCAGCCACTTATTGCTACTTGTCCCACTTATTGCTACTTGTTTTTTGGGATTTGTTGACACTGAAATTTTGAATCAACATATTTTTCCTTTAAAATGTTACATTTACTCAGATTAAACTTTTGATCTGTCATCTATGTTCTATTATGAATAAAATATTGACATTTTCCATCTCCACATCATTGCATTCAGTTTTTATTCAAAATTTGTTTAGTGTCCCAACTTTTTTGGAATCCAGTTTGTACTACATTATGTAAGATTAAATAATTCAATCTTTATTTTAGCACATAAATAAGTTCTGACAGTTTAAAACTGCAACCGTTATTTTCATATTATGAAAAAATAATGAAAACATCAAAGCTGGAGCTGTTCAGACAGAAATATTATGTTGCTTCTTAAGGCTTAAACTAGGCTGTAGTTTCATGTTTTAACCATTGCTTTGTGGAACAGCTTGATTGTCTTGCATGTTTTGGTTTGATTTTATTAAAGCATTCACAAAGACAGACCTGAGTGAGCTTTTTTCTTCTAGATATAGGGCAATCTGGGATTGGCTTTGGCAATGATTGGCACGTGAGCGACTGCTCATGTTTGATACACAATAAATCTGGCACACTGCGTGGGAGAAAAAAAAACCTTTTCCTCTGGGTGCTCTGGTTTCCACCCACTGTCCAAAAACACACACTGGTAGGTGAACTGGCAACTCAAAAATGTCCATAGATGTGAATGTGTGAGTGTGTGTCGCCCTGTGACGGATTGGTGTCCAATCCAGTGTGTGTTCCTGCCTTGTGCCCAATGATTCTGGGTAGGCAATGCACCTATTGTGACCCTGAACTGGATAAGCGGTTACAGACAATGAATGAATGAATGAATTCTTTAAATAAAATTTCCAAATCCAAATGCATGTTTTATCTTTAGATATAAATGCTTTTCAAATTGCCACACACATTGCTATTTTCATTTGTGATTTGCATGTCCATTTTCTTTTCCACTGTTATTTCAGAAACACTGAATGTTTTACAAATACTGTATTACTAGTTTTAAGAACTTCTGTACTATTTCACATTGCTCATGCATTACAGTGAGGTTTAAAGTGAAAGTATTTTATTTGTCTAAGAGGTGTAAAAGTCTAATTCTCATTACATCTCATATTTAACGTTCTATGAAAGTCTTTGTTTATGGCATGTGTTTTGGATTCACATTTTTTTGCATCACTAACAATTTTTGCACGTTTTCTCTGCAGGCTTTGCTGGCGCTGTTAAATTATGCAGCCACCCATAACCCTTTAAGAACTATGAATTTTCTTTCATTCTCAATTTTGTTTGTGAGGCAGTACTGCTCAAGACTCTCTATACATATAACCATTCTTCAAAAAGTAATTATGTATCCCATGCCTCCTTACATGGTAGCTTATTATAATTAAGGGTTCACTATACTCATTATACCCGGGGGAGTCCACAAACAAAGTCCATTCTCATTGCCAGTTCTGCTGTGCTTTTCTACTTAACACACACAGCAAAAAAAGCTTGATGCATGACATCTGCCTTTGTTTTATTGCATCACATTCAGATCTAAGTTCAATGGTATTAATATGCTAACTCCATCCCACATTATAATAAACAAACAATTTCAACACCTTGTCATGGACTGGCACCTTGTCCAAGGTGTGTTCACTCATTCCGGTTAGGCTCCAGACATACTGCTACCCTAAGCTGGATCAGCAGTTACAAACAATGAATGAATGAATGAAAGTAGTTTGAGTAGCGGGATCTATTTAAGAAAACAATATTTAAGAAAAGTCTAATATACTTTACAAAACATAACTGCTCTATATGGTGCAAACTGTGTTAGAGTAGAAGAGAGCAGTTAGATATTCACATCCCTTGCTCCATTCAAACAGTTAATCAGAGAGATTTGCCAATCTTAAGCCTTGGGCTCAAACGTGATTCCTTCAATCAATGCATTAAAACAATTTTTGACTAAGAGTGCTCACTCTGACTTTGTATTTAAAACAAATATACATGCTTTGTTAGAGGACATGGACACACATTTCACTGAGATTTACACTTAAACTCTGTTTGGTATTGCCATTGTTCCAGGCCCATGGAAAAATGATCAGTATTTTAAAGAATGCAGTCATATGCCTTCTCCAAACACACAAAGCCTGAGTAGAGTGGAGTAGCAAACTCCCATGCCCCATCAATCATCTGTGAGAAAGTAAAGAGTTGTCCATAGTGCCACATCCTGGGCGAAATCCTCCAAAATCCTAGGTTCTACTATTGGACAGATTCTCCTTTCCTACATCCTGGCATAGACTTTCTCAAGGAGGCTGAGAAGTGTGATGCCATGAAAAAAGGCACATATTCACCATTCTGGTTTGCCAATCTAAAGGCAGTGCTCTTGAAGTCCATGCAAGTTTTCTTTCCACTGCAGAGGCAGGTCAGCTAAAACAGCCCCACAGTATTGAGGGACTTTAGTAACTCTGAGCAAATCCACTCCTGAGGCTTTGCCACTGACTAGCTTTTTAACAAGCTTTTTAACTTCAGCCAAGGAAATCAAATCTAACACTTCTGGCCCTGCCTCCTCTGCAGGAATTCTTTCGGATTTAGAATATCCTCAAAGTGCTCCTTCCAATGCCCCAGAGCTTCCATCTCCCCAGTTGTCATCCAATGGGTTCTTGGGTTCTTAGCTTCCCAGCTAGCAAGACAGGCCCAATTCCGGCTGCACATTGGCACTGTTGTCTGGCTAGGCGATTGCCATTGCAGTTAGCACACTACATTGATCAGAGCATTTTATTAAATACTGCGTATATATCGTATGTGGCCCACATCTAAAAATAAAAGACAATACTGGTAACTGTCTGGAAAACAATGTAAAAAATGTTAAATAAACAGAATCATTATTTTAACTTGTTAAATGCCATACAGTTATAGGTAAGCTTTGTTAATATTGTAATATTTTAGAAAAATGATATAATGACTGAGACACAGATGACAGCAAAAAAACTGATTATGGTAAATAGTGGAGGTTTATATGGAGACAGTTTAAGTTTTTGAAGACGGCTGGACTGGAATGACAGCTTTAAAATTAATGAACTCGGAATGAGAACACGGAAGGTGGCAGATACAAACCGATATAAAAACACAGAAGAAGAAGACAATGAAGAGTCACACTTTTTTTCTGTGACCACAGTGCATGAGCAGCTCTCATCAGCCTCAGGAAACAGCTTCATCCTGTAAGTATTTAAATTTGACCTTATATTTTTGAATACATAAGTATTTTGTTATCGCCCAAATGTAGTTAACATCATTAATGTTATGTACTTTATTCTATCAACTGCAAGGTTATATTGAACCATTTTTTCAAACGACAAACTTTAACTAGGTTGGCTCCAATTTTCCCCGACATAGAAAACAATTAAATGATATGACAATCGCTCTTACATGTGTATTTTAATTTTAGTAATTATGTGGATTGATAGTGTATTTTACAAGACAATGTGAGCATTTTTGTGGGTTTTAATGTCACACAGAACCACTACTCTCAGTATAAGAAATAAAATAAGAAATACATTCTTAAAATACATTCTCAAACTCATTGTTGGTTTTTTGTGTAAGGTAATGTTTTAAATATAATTCCACATACAATAACTTTGTTAGTAAGGACGTAGCAGTGATTTTGGGCTGTGTTTAATGGGTTGAAGGAGGTTATATTGAAAAAGATAGAAGCCTATTTATTGAGAGGAAAAAAGAAACAAATGCATGTGAAATAGTTTATTTTTGGAGCTGTGAAGTTAGTTAAAATTCTCAAAATTAACTATGAACGTGAACTAGTTCATTTTCAGTATGAACTGGTGCAACGTTGGTCATGTGTGAATTATGTAAAGATGTACTGCAGTGGAAAGAAAACTAGTGGGGCAATGAGAAATTCAGGTGGGCAGGGAAAAATGCAGATAGGAGGTTAATTTAAGTTACTTAGATGAGATCTTTAGCATCAGTTGTAGCATAATCATTTGTATAATTGTTTGTACTATAACCTGATAATCTTGCTACATTTGAAGTTCTGTTGTTATTGAATTTGCATGCATAAGCAGTTCACAGTTTTTTATTAAAAAAGACTTTTAAAGAAAATATAATGAAGTGAACAGAACATGTACATAATCTCATCAAATCTCTAATCAAACTCTGTTTAATTATAGAGCTGGAATTCACTACACTTTCACTACACTGCACGTCCTGAAGGTCCTTTTTGTCAAGGCTGCCAGAGATGAGGATACAGTTCTTAGGCTATTAAACCAATTATGTTTCTCTGAAAAACAGCATTTGAATGTTAATTGGATTTGGAAAATCATGACACTGCCCATTTCAAATGCCAGTTACAAATGTACTTTCTATTTATTGATTTTATGTACTGTTTGGATACATTGCAATTGCTGTATGTTTACATTGTTTCAAGGTTGTATGAAAAGCATAGTTACTGATCTCATTGCCTTGAATTGTGCTATAAAAACTATGTATGTACACTGTCAGAAAAGTTGTCACTGTGGTGGTACTTTTTTCTGCCTCTATGGTGGTACCCTCAAGGGTACATATTTGTACTTTTTAATTAGGGAACATAATTGTATTATAATTATAATTTTAAATTGTGTTGATTTCATACTCCCTGTTTCATCTCCAGGATTATTGTTTTTTTATATGACACAGTTCTATAATGAAAGATTACAAACATGTGTCTCTCCTTCAGGAAAAGAGAATGTAATGTAATTAACCCGGCCAAATCTGGGTCGAGTGTTTATGTGACCGTTGGATGCCTGATTTGATTATTTAAATAACCAACTCGGAAATCCCTGCAAATAACACAGAAACATTATGAGGATCAAGTTTATAACAGGACATTTCTTTCCTTCTTGTTCCTGTGACAAAATTGCCCCAAGCCCCCTACCACTTGCATCCACTTCTAGAATGAAGGGTTTGGCAAAGTCTGCATATACAGGTGCAGTTACCAACATATCACCTCAATATGTTAAATGCCTCTTCACATTTATTTATTATATTTAGTCATTTATCTACTTTTTCAACTGTTTAACTCCTACGTCTGACGTCTCTCCGGTGGATTTTCTGGACTCCGTTTGCGCGTTTGTTTACATTGACGCGCTGAGCGGCATCGTGCTGTATGCGGGTGAGAGTTTGCTGTGCGCGTTTTGCTGCTGCCGCTTTTTTTTGTTGTTGTTGTTTTTTCCCATCTCCGGAGTTATCCTGGTGGCTGGCTGGTGCTGGGGGGTGGCAAACATGGCAAGGCCTCGGGCCTTTCGTACAGGAGTTGTCACCACCGCTTTTTTTTTTTGCGCCCCCTCTACATTGGTCATGGCGTTCAGGTACACGCCAGCCCAACTCCACACTTTTTGCTTTCATTCTTGGCTTGACAATTCCACGTACAAATTGTCAATCACTTGGAATAACCCGGCGCCCACGCTACATTCATTGCTCCTCCAGACCTCGACTTATGGCATATCATTCTTCGGACTCTGCTATTCCTGTCATAAGGTCTAGTGGGCGGAATCAGCGCTTTACATCTCCGTACAGCTCTCGAGGAATCAACGCTGACATTCTCCGGTCTTTCCCATGAGCAACCCCACTGCCATCGATGAACTACTCCAACACGTCACACAGACTTAAACTTGGACTACTTCACTCCCGCTCTATCACAGATAAAGCTCCTTTACTTAATGATCTCATGGTTGTGAACCACATCAGTGTATTTTTCCTCACAGAGACAGGGCAAAAACCTGGTGATCATTTCCACCTTAATTTGTTGACTCCTAGTGGTTTTTAGATATTTAGCCAAGCCCAGGCCACAGGGGAAGGGGGGTGGTCTCGCTGTAATTCTTGATGATTCACTTAATGTATGTCTCTGTGAGTTTCATGAGGTAAAATCATTTGAATACATGGCTCTGAAACTGGTCAGCTCAACCCCTGTGCTGTTTCTGTTAATCTATTGCCCACCAAAGACCTCATCTGACTTCTTCACAGAACTCTGTGAGATACTCACCTTGGCCAGTTCTGCATGTCCAGCTCTGGCCATGCTAGGGGATTTTAACATCCACGTTGAAGCTATCTGTTCAATGACAACTGAATTTGAGTCTCTGTTGGACTGCTTTAGCTTGACACATGTTGATTTTCCCACACACTCACATGGCCACACATTGGATTTAATTTGTTCTTCTGGTCTATCTGTTACCTCTGTCTCTGGCTCTATTGTTGGTGTTTCTGACCACAAGCTTGTTGAAGCATCTATTAACATCTCTGTTTCACAGCAGTGCAGTAAATCTACCGTCTCCTTCCATATTATCCAAGCTATCGAACCTCAATCTTTTTCATCCTTTCTTCAGTCTTCTGCTCTTTCTTCTATTTCCCGGCTGTCCTGTCCCGATGACATTCTGACTCTCTTTAATGACACTGTTTCTGGTGTACTAGACCAATTGGCTCCCTTAAAGACTAGACAGGTCTCTGCTGGTCGCTCCTCCCCTTGGTTCACTCCTGAACTCCTGCTTTAAAAACCACTGGCAGGCGTCTGGAGCGCTGCTTCAAGAATTCTGGTCTTACTGTGCATTTAATGGCATTTACTGACCACATGATTTCTTATAATACTGCTTTAAAATCTGCCCGTTCTGCACACATTTAATCTCTTATTAATAATTCTGGTAACAAGCCCAAAACACTTTTCGCTACTGTTAGTAAACTCGTTCAGCCACAAACAATCAAGAACTTTAACACTGCTGACCAATGTGAAGTTTTCCATAGATTTTTTTAATGACAAGATTACTAAAATCTACCATCAGCTCCTCTCATCTCCTTCTTCACCTGAGCATTGTTTCCATTTGAGCCCAGCTCATAAACCCCTGGCTAATTTCTCTCCCATTGATCCAGAGCTTTTAGTTAATTCCAACGCTTGTACCTGTCTCCTCGATGCTGCTCCTACCCCACTTCTTAAAACATATTCCGCCATCATATCCAGCCCCATTTCCCATCTCGTTAATATGTCTCTTGCCTCAGGCTATGTCCCCATAGGCCTTAAAACATCTGCCATCACACCCATTCTCAAAAAACCTGTTCTGAACACAGACGACCTTGATAATTTCCAACCTATTTCTAACCTCCTAAAGGGTGGTGGTCATTCAGTTAGAGTCATTCCTGATGGACAATAATCTTTTTGAGCCTTTTCAGTCTGGCTTCCGCACAAAACACAGTACTGAGACAGCCCTTTTACGGGTTTTAAATGATATCCTACTCGCTACTGATTCTGGTGCACTCAGTATCCTTCTTCTCTTAGATTTGAGTGCAGCATTCGACACTGTTAATCACAGCATCTCTCGTCTCTCAGCTATTGGCATAACTGGCACAGCACTTTCCTGGTTCATCTCTTACTTTACCAATAGATCTCACTTTGTTGCTCTTGGTACACACAGATCTTCCCCTAGTACTGTTACACAAGGTGTTCCACAAGGTTCAGTCCTAGGCCCTATACTATTCATCATATACATGCTGCCACTTGGTCAGATCATCCACAGCCATGGTCTTAAATATCATTGTTATGCAGACGACACTCAAATGTGAGCACCAAAAATGCCTCCACTCTGCCCCGACCTGCCATTATTTCCTGCGTTCAGGATCTGAGACACTGGTTGCACACCAACTTTTTGAAACTCAACACAGAAAAAACTGAAGTCTTGCTCACTGGCCCCAAGTCCACTCTTTCAAAAATTTCTGATATCACACTTAACTTTGATGGCGTGGCTGTAAAAACCTCTCCAGTTGTTTGCAATTTAGGTGTACTTATTGACTCCTCCCTGTCCTTCAAACCTCATATTAAGGCCCTAACCAAAACATCCTTCTTCCATCTACGTAATATTGCTCGTCTTCGTCCACTGCTTTCTGTTAAGGACGCTGAAATTCTTGTCCATGCTTTCATTTCCTCCCATTTAGACTATTGTAATTCTCTCTTCATTGGCCTTCCTTCCATGACCATACACTCCTTTTACAGTCCTACTATCCTAAAAGATCACTGAGGTCCTCTGAGAGCGGTCTTTTATCAGTACCAAAACTTAAATTGGTTACCACTGGTGGTAGATCATTCAGCGTGATGGCACCCAAGCTCTGGAATTCATTACCACAAAGTCTTCATCTCTGCTCTTTATTTTCTGCCTTTAAAACCCAGCTAAAGACCTATCTCTTCTCTCAGTACTTCTGCACTCTGCAGGCATAAGTGTATTCCTCTATATTTAAATTTTTATAATAATACTAATAATAATTATTATTATTATTTTTTCTCTCCCCCTCTTTTTTGTGTAAAGCGACCTTGGGTATTGGAAAGGCGCTATATAAATCTAACATTATTATTATTATTATCCACTAATTTATGAAGCTGAGTTATGTGTTGCCAATAACATGAAGCAAAACCAAGAAAGATTGAAGTTCCATAACTATAGTTGGATGCTGACACTCAGACACAGCAGTGATCTTATCAGAGTCAGTTGCTACCCCTGAGGCTGAGATCACATGACCAAGGTACCAAGTTGAACCATCTCCAACTATTGTGAATTGGACTCAAATGAAGAAGAAAATATCACAATGTAATCCAAATACAGCAGCAAAGACTGAAGGAGTTCATCTCAGAGGATACATTGCATAAGTCGCTGGAAAATACTTGGCACATTACACAAGCCAAATGGCATCGGATTAAATTCAAATAGGCCAAAAGGAGTGCAGAATGCAGTTTTGTGCTTATCCTCTTCTGCTGTAAGAACTTGGTTATACCCACTTGTCAAGTCAATAGTGGAAAACAATCTAGCACCAGCCAAAACATTCAGTGATTCCTAAATACATGGTTCAATTGCCTGTAGTCAACACATAAACGCAAGTTGCCGTCCTTTTTCTGAACTACAATAACTGGGGAGGAATAAGGACTACAGCTCACCTGTACCACTTTCCTCTCTAAAGGCTATGGAATATGTGCCTTAAATTGCTCATACTGAGATGGTGGGAATCTGCGCTGGCATACTGGGGCATCATCGATCAGTGGGATTTTGTGATTCATGTAGTACACCCCAGATCACCCTTGCTTTGGCTAAAAAATATACCCCACTGTACTGTTGAAGCTCCAGCTGACTGCAGCAAAGATGCCTGAAACAGAGTAGTGCCATGTTCTTGAAACAATTCACGATAGCGCTGACTGATCACATTCATGCCCAATAATCCAGGCACCCTGGTGTTTGGGCTTTACTATAGGAATCTCAGACCACTAAAACACCCATCCCAACAAATGGATGTATAGCTCTAAATAGCCAATATTAGGGACTTCCAAGCCATTGGCTTCACTAAGCTGAAGCTGGTGACATTCCTGTAAGGGTCTAGAAGCTGAATGAAAGTGCTGGTTAAAACACCCTCAGAAACAGTAGTTACCATGGAACCTGTATCTAGTAAGCATGGGTCCAATATCATGTCTCTATTGTCTTCTCCAGTCCATTAAACACGGATAAAACCTCTACCATAGAGTTATTTAAAATTACACAAACTGTGCCGCCACGAAACCAAATGCCACTTTGATCTAGTCACGTGAGACTTTAAGTAGCGTGAAGCCACCATCAGCCAAATTGCTGCTGTCAAAATAAAAGCCCTGTCTATGCTGTATTCCTATGGAGGTTTTATAAAGGCACCTGCAATTCGACTGCTGCTTTCTGAAAAAACAAAAGTCCTTTATTACTTGTACTACACTCCTTTTTAGAGATCATACATTCCCTGTCTTATACACCTCTGATAAGAACAGCTGTTAACTTTATGACAGTGCACCACGAACTCAGATGATGTTACGACATTTCCTGGTCCTTTCAGATCCTGTTTAGGTAATGATCAGTCCTTGTGTAAGGTTTTAAAATGGGTATAAAGATGTGTGCCCCTTGCAAACCATTATATCAGTCTGAGAATCAGCCTGTGACCAGATCATTCTGAGATCAATCTGAGGTTCAACCAGAGCACTCAATAAACAGCATTATTATCCAGACTGGTCTCCTCTCTTCACTTTGAAACCACCAGACGACAAGTTTACAACAATGCATTCATCGCTTGCAGGCTGGACTACTGCAATGGTCTCCTTACTGGACTTCCCAAGTCCACAGTTAGGCAGCTGCAGCTTATTCAAAATGCAGCAGCTAGAAGAGAACCAAGCACATCACTCCTGTCCTCATGTCACTGCACTGGCTCCCAATTAAACACAGGATTGATTTTAAAGTGCTATTAATTGTTTATAAATCAATAAACTGCCTCGGACCAAAATATATTTCAGATCTGCTAGAAGTGTATAAACACAGTAGGCCCCTCAGATCACTCGGGAAAGGTGTTCTATAAATAAACTTGCCTTGCCTATACACTGATACTAATAAAGATACAAATCCTGCATCAATTCTACTCGTTCTCACTGTTATAAAAATTACATTTTATTTCTTTCTTGTAATAAATGGAGACTGAGGGCAGTGAGTGGCTCTAGAAAAAGGATTGTTCAAGCTAACAAACAGAAACAAAACTAAATGGCTGAAGAGCAAACCCAGGCTAAGAAACAAAATTCTCTGCATCATTCTCTGAGAGGTTGAAGTCACAGATACATTTGTAAAAAACAAAAGTCACTGCTCTCTCTTTAAAAGTACAGTAAACAAGATAGCCCAAACATATTAGGCATTGTTACATGTGAAAAAATGTATAAAAAAAATCAGGGAACTTGTTTGATGCATTTTGATGATTCCATGATTCCTGTTTTATCTTTATTCAGCTGCAGAAAGTTATGTCCCATCCAGTTAGTGATGTGTTTATGGCACTTGCTTAATGTGTCAACTAGACCAGAGTCGTTTGGGGACAGGGCCATGTACATCTGAGTGTCATCTTGTAGGAAAAAATGGGACATCTCTCAAAGTTGATGACAAATGGAAAACCTTTATTACAGCAAGCAGTTGCAAGATACAAAGATGTACCATGGATTCAGCGGAGCTGGACTGAACACTGAGTAATAGAAAAACACAGCTTATATAGTTTTACAATACCGCCTTCCCCTAAGCTCCTCCTGAAAGATGTAATGTCAGTTGTGTCTGAATACAGTCCATATGTAAATACCACTCAGGGTGTAATTCAGTGGAAATTGAGTTCTGTCACCTTCATGTTTAGACTAGTTCCCTTTGTCTGTGGTGGATGTTGATTACTCAGTAATAAACTTCCTTTGATGTTGATTAGGTCTTCTGGTCCCACAGTGAGAGCTGTTGTGGCCCTTTCTGCTTTGCCTGTTTATATGCTAAATATGTCAAATGGTTCAAGTTCAAGAAGTTTGTCATTTCAGCAGTATACAGTGTTTACATTACACAGTGAAACGAAATAGCGTTCCTCCAGGACCAAGGTGCTACATAACACAATACACAACATTAAAGGTTGACCTATCTCTAGGAAGACATACTGGTTTGGAACATTTGTTATGATATTAATATTGTTGATTGCAACAAGGTAAGCCAGTCACATTTGGGTCGATTCTGTAAATTCTTACAGTCTGGATAGCTATGATAGGACAGCCCATAGTTTTGTGGAATATGGCCAAGAGGAAGCATGTATAAATTAAATAAAAGGGGACCAAGAATAGAACCCTGGGGGATACCATGGGTCACTGGCATGTTCTCTGAAATATTATTTTCTATTTTTTCCAAGTAATTATTGCCTTGCAGGTAAGAAACTAACGACTTCAGGACTGTTCCTGAGAGCCCAACACAGTTTGCAAGTCTATCTATAAGAATCTTACGGTCAGTGGTATCAAAGACAGCCCTAAGGTCAAGAAGTAATAGAAGAGATACATTTCCAACCTCCTCATTTAAGCGAATGTCATTAATTACCTTGATTAGTGCAGCCTCAGTGCTGTGATTAGACCCAAACTGGAACTTGTCTAGGCTGCTGTTTATGTACAAGAAACTAGTGATTTGCCTGAAAACTATTTTCTCAGTGATTATGCCAATCAGGAATTGGTCTGTAGTTACTTATCTGAGATGATTCTAATTTATTTTATTTTTTAAAAGAAGCTTTACAGCTGCAGATTTTAGTGAGCTTGGAAAGACCCCCAACATGAATGAGGTGTTTACAATGTGAAACAGGTCTGGTGCTATAATGTGAAACACACTCTTTAAAAATTTGGTTGGTTGTGTGACAAGACTACAAGTGGATGGTTTAAGATGATTGTGTCAATTAAAATTTCTCTGTTTACAGAATTAACTGTTTAAAACTGAACTAAAGTATTTACTCCACTCCTGCACCAGGTTTGCAGTTATTTAATTATGAAGTGCATGTAAATGCACTCATTGCCACTGTATGATTTCTTCACAGCCCTTTACAGTTGTAAATCACTCTTGAGTATAAAGCTTCTCTCTGCTTTGGAAAACAGTCTATTCGCTGCTAAAAGCTACATGCCTGATGTGTGCCCTATTATGGATATGTAAATATGCCCAGATTTGAGACCGCCTGTTGGTGGAAACCTTAAGTACATAAACATGTGATTTTGTCATGTTATCATGACTACATTTTACATGTTAATGGGCAAACTGTTATTTGCTGCTTATTCAGTAGCTATTTTGCCTGCTGGCCACATTTGTGGTTTTAAAGCTGCATTTGAGTGTGAATCAAGTTGAATATGAAATGATAGCCTCAAAATACAAAACCTTGCCAGAGGAAATTAACAAAATTGGTTTGTTTGAGATGAACTGTGCCTCTGTGTGAACTGTGTGGTGAGCAAGAATAGCCATTTGCAGTTGGAAGGGGAGGGTAGAAAAGAGCCATAAACACAGACAGTAGCCACCTGCATCCCATCTGGGCTCTGACAGACCTCACTGCATTTCACAACATCACATTGAAATAAAGTAAATATGAATTTTGAAATGGGCTTTCTGGTTGACAATGGAAGAGTTTGGAAGGGGGGTGGGGGAATACAGCTGAAGAAGCAACATTAAATAATACAAACAGTATATAACAATGGACATGTGTAAAGGACTGGGCTGACAGAGGCAGATGCACACGCTATAACAGTGACTTATTTAAATAAAAGATAAAACAGAGAGACAAACTTGGATTACCAGACAGAATACTTGGACAAAGAAAGACAGACAGATAGGGAACTGAACAGATAAACCTAGACAGAGGGAGCTAAACAGAGACTAGAGAGACAGACACAGACCTAAACTGGGAGACAGATACATACAGACCAAGACAGGGAGTGCTCAACAGAGACCCAAACAGGGAGAGCTAAAAAGACAGAGACTAACCTTGACAAAGAGAGCTAAACAGACAAGCCTAAACAAATACACAAAGCACAAGGAAGGAACAGAGTGACTTACAAAGGGAAGTGAAGTGAAGCAAGGAACAAATGAGACAAACAGACTAGTGACAGACAAACAGAGGTGACACAAGAGCCACAAACTGAGTTGAAGGAGAACAGGAATGAGGAATGACAAACAAACAGGAAGCCACACAAAGGAACTTAAATATACAACACAGACAAGGGACACCTGAGACAGATAACGAGGGGGAAGGATAACAAAGGAGACACAGATGAGGAGGTGGAACTAAGGCAGGAGTAAGGTGGAGACATGAACCAAAATAAACAGAGGAAAACAGACAGGACAGGACCAGGGCGTGACAAGGACACGCATGCATGATGCCACTGTTAAATATTTAAAATTGTTTCAATACAAATATCCCTAGAGTGGTTCTTCTAATATATTTTTATTTTAAGAAGTACATGTGCTTGTGCTGAAGGTAGTGTTTTTTTTCCCATGAACTAGCGAAGCTTTTAAGAATAGACCCACAATCCCACTAGTTTGAAAGCACAATGAGTATACATCTTGACCTATTTTTATTTTTTAGTTTTTTTTGCTGTGGCTCTCCTGCTATAAGTAAATTGTGGAGAAGCAGATGAACCATCTATGTCAGCCGCAACCTTCAGCTTTTTGCATCATAGGTTTGTGGGTTACAGACCAGCAAGATTATGAGACCAATTTGGTGGCTCAGAATCCATTTTTCTTACAGTGGAAAATGTGGAACTGTTTAAGATTCTGGCACCATAGTATCTTTGATGCAAAGCAATGAAATTAAGGAGTTCTTGAATCATCTTGCCATCTCATTGGAGAACTCTTTGATTTATCTGCCCAAAAATGCAAGAAACCTTGGTGTGACTCTGGCTGACCAGTTATAAAGCAAACCAGACTCTGTCAGGTGCTTGTCCAGTCAATTGTCATCTCAAGTCTTGATTACCTCTGGTCTCCCTCTCCATGCCAAGTGACCCCTGCAACTGATCCACAATGCAGCAGCACGACATGTCAGCGATCTTCCAGGTTTATACATGTCACTGTGTTTCTGAACTCCCTTCACTGAAGCTGCCCCCATCAGATTTAAAATTTGATGCTTGCCTACAAAGCCAAGAATGGACCAGCCTTTCCCTACCTTATGGAAGTGGTCAAGAGCTGATTATTATACACTTATTCAGAACTTACATCTTTATCCATTTTCTAGGTGCGAACACAGAGGGAGTGTTTCTTATTGCACTTAAATTGTGTTAATTTTCTAATAATTTCTTTATTTCTTTATTTACTGGCCTCTGGCAGTGTCTGAACTCAAAGGTATTTTGAAATCTAACCTATTTGTACTCACTGGAATACAAATTCAAATGCACTTTTGTAAATCCTTCTGCATAAGAGCATCTGCTAAATGCTGTAAATGTAAATTAATTTCATCCTCTGATGGAGCACTTCCTAAACACAAAATCAAGCCAGTTCCATGAGATGGTTCACAAATAAAAACAAATAATTATACTTGCAATTAAAAACAAATATTTTCCATTATTTTAACATAATTTATATAGTTATATATCTGCATAGGAAGAATCATTCCTTTCATTTTATTTTCAGCTTTTGCATAAGGTCCTTAGTTTTACTGTAAGTTTTAAAAATGTTCTTTAAAGATTAAGCCCTTGTAATAAAACAATGTTTACAGGAACTCTATGTCATATTTTTACCTTAATAGCACAACTTCAAAATGATTGAGAGGCTCCACCAAACTGTAATAGGAAGAATAGTACTTCTCTCACTGCTCTGTCAGGATGCTTCTCTAAAAACTAGGATGGGCAACTTAAGAATCAACAGGCAGGAATTTCTTGCAAAAACTGCGTAACGCTTTACAGCACAAATCTCACAGATATTTAGTATGCTTCATAAAAATCTAGCTTGATTATCCCAGTGCCAACACAGAAAAATAGAAGTTACTGCAGCAAAGTAGAACAAACTTTTATTAGTTTCAGATTAAATGCTGAGTGAGAAAATTTCAAAAGTCTTGCAGCTGCATCTTCCCATCATGAAGCCCCACTTAAAAGGCTGTACAGCGGTTGAATAACTCCTTTTGCTTTCTATTTGGACCAGGACTATGTATTCTGTGGAGACATATGGTTTGAATCAAGGCACTGCTTTACTCTAAGACAGTGTTTCTCAAACTGTGGTATACAAGATGACCTGAAAAATTGCTATTATTAAGGAATTAATTAATAACTGAAAACTCTAAAGTTTTCATGAGTAAATAGCAAATTGTTTTATTTATTAAAATTTTTAGTGTTAAAAAATAAACATGGGCTATGCATACACTGTAGTATATTAGTCTTTAAGGGAAGATGGTGTGGGATGGAGATGACAATTTAGACTTTATTACAAAAAAAAAAAAAATTACACAAAGCCGATAGAAGCGCAGAGCCACTGTAAACACCTGCTCTGAGTGCAAAGCCTTTTTTTTTTTTACCAATATCTTATTTGTCAGGGATTCGCGGAGGACTGACTGAGGCGGCCCCATACTCTAAAACACAGATTAACTTTATTTACAAAAAAGGAATAACAAAACAGAGACTGGGACTGGGGCAAAAACCAAAACGAGGGAAAGTAGAAACAGACAGACGTGAGATACAATGACGACAGGGAACCTAAACAATGACAGGAAATGAAGCGAGGAACAGACAAACTCATGGGAGTGATACAACTTAGAAATGAAACAACTGGATACGAGAAACAACAAAGGTGAAATGTCCGACAAACAGGAGAGACACAAGGGAACTTAAATACAAGACACAGACGAGACCCCTGAGAGATAACGAGGGGGCAGGGTAACAAATGAGACACAGAAGAGGAGGCGGAACAAAGGCGGGACTAGGGCAACAACAAACAGAGCCATGTGCTGAGAGTGAGCACATGGCCGGGAAAACAGACATGACAGGACGAGGGCCTGACAATATTAAAGCACAAAACTGATATTGAATGACCTCTCTTCTCACTGATATTTCTTTAAAAACACTTAATACCATTTACCAATATATATATATACACCCTCTGGGGTGTGTTCCTGCCTTGCGCTCAATGGTTCCAGGTGGGCTCTGGACCCATCACGACCCTGAACTGGATAAGCGGTTACAGATAATGAATGAATGAATGAATGAATATATATATATATATATATATATATATTCATAAATATACTCTCTTTGAATTTTTAAAAAATCTAAAATTCTTTTATGCAAAGAATGCAGATTTCAAGTAAAAAGGCCACAAAACATGCAAAAATTAAACCAAGGCTTTGCCTTATACCCCCCAAACTGCCCCTGGAACAGAGGGTGCTAGACTTTCTGTGATAAGGCTTGGAGGTTTTGGTTTGAAAGTAGGTTGTACTCTATCTAATACATTTGAGAACCACTGCTCTAAGAGGCTATCAGCACCAACAATTAAATGTGAATCTCTCAAATCTCTTCTCACTCAGCACTTATTTGCATGCAAATGCAAATTAAAACCATGTTATCATGTTTAAATAACAGGCTTTCCATGATCATACACACACTGTCAGCAATTATTTTTATAGTTTGTGATTATTTGTTATTATTTTAAACAAAGACACTGATATGAAGCACCAAAGCTTCTCCAGACCTTCCAATGACAGGGGTATGCATTTTGGGCATTTCCTGTTTTTGAAATTCCATAAAAACCTCTGTGACAATGGTTATATGGCTAATGGCATTCTGGCTAAACTAGGCTTTGTACTCCAACTATGCTATAGAAAAGCATTAAATCCTAAAAAAGTTTAAAACTGCACAAAGAATTTTTCATTCATTAATTCATTGTGTGTAACCCTTATCCATTTCAGGGTTGCAGTGGGTCCGGAACCTACCCGAAATCACTGGGTGCAAGACAGGAACACACTCTGGAGGGGGTACCAGTCCTCCACAGGGCGACACACACTCACACATCCACTCACACCTATGGACACTTTTGGAGTTGCCAAATCCACCTACTATGAATTCAATTTAATGATACCAGACACGCACTTACACCAAATCTGAAGTTTGCAAGTGACTATTTTCTCCAGGGAGGTCTATCAAAGGAAACTAATTCATAATTGCCATGTGTTGTGGTTTCCTTGGTTTTCTCTTTTCCATCTTTAAAACTATTTAGCAAACTTTTGTTTTTTGACCTGATGCTAATATCATAGTAATGAAATCTTGATCTCAGATGACCAAAGCTCAGGGTCCCAGTTAATTTCCCAGTACCGCTTGGCAAACTCCACCCATTTACACTTATGAGTAATAGTGTATTCTCTTATCTTTCTATGGTCTTTCCCATTTTTAAGAGTGAGTGAGAGAAATAGGCCTCGGTGTAACACCATATTTATACCCCAGGGAAACAGGAAGTGATGAATTACTAATTAAAGGTTCCTAGATAATTTGTTCCACTTTATACACTATAGTAGACATACATTTACTTCCAAGAAATTGTTAGGGATGCCAATAATTGTGGAACAGGTCATTTTATGGGAAATAATCTTAATCAGGATTTTTTCTTTTTTTCACTTCAGTTGAAGGTTGCTTATTTTCAAATTTATTCAGAGTGCTTTATATGCTTCTGCAATAAATAAATAATTAATTTTAAGGCTTTTAACACATTTTACTCCAGGTGCCATTAATTATGGAGAGCACTGTGTTTGTTGTCTAATATTCTCAATTTTATTATTAAAAAAGTCCATAAAATCTTTACTGGTGAGAGTTGCTGGAATTAGTTATTCAGAACCTGCTTGATTTTTTGTAATTCTAGAAAACACACTAAACAGTGCTCTCGGATTATTTTTATTATGGGAGATCAGCGAGGCCAGATATGCTGAGCGAGCTTTAGTGAGGGCATTTCTATACTCTATAAGGCTGTCCTTCCAGGCAGAATGGAACACTTCAAGCTTGGTTGATCGCCATTTCCACTCTAGTTTTCGTAATGTTTGTTTTAAAGTATGGGTCTTATCATTATACCATGGTGCGAGCTTTTTCTGTCTTATACTTTTCTGTTTAAGTGGTGCTACCTTTTCTAAAGTAGATCGACAGGTATTTTCTAGGTAATCAGATAGTACATCTAGGTCCATTGGGTCTGATGGAGTTGGAACTGGGGTCGATAGTTCTGGTAGGTAGATGGTTTTATTATACGCCTTGTAGAATAGCGAGGGTTCTTACATATATTATGGCTAAAACATAGCTCATATGAAATTAAGTAATGATCGGAGATTGCTGAGGATTGCGGTAAGATATTAATTTTGTCAATGTTAAGACCTAGTGTCAGAACTAAGTCTAAAGTATGGCTGCAGTAGTGTGTAGGCCCTGTTACATTTTGAGTAATACCAATAGAGTCTAAGATTGAGGTAAATGCCTTTTTTAATGGGTCACTTTCCTTCTCAAAATGGATATTGAAATCTCCTACAATTATAACTTTATGATTGCACACCGCTAGGTTTGTAGCAAAATCGCTGAATTCTTTCAGAAATTAAGGCCCTGGTGGTCTGTAAATGTTGCATAATAAAAATGCGTCCTTTTTTGTGACCGGATTTGTAATAATAGTGGAGAGAACCTCAAAAGAAGAGAGGGTGTCACATTGTTTAAGACTAATTTCTAGGGTATTTTGGTAAATTACACATACTCCACCTCCTTTGCCTGATAATCTTGGGCTATGTGCATAATTATAGCCTAGGGGGGTGGCTTCATTTAGTGCTAAATATTCATTTGGTCTAACCCACATTTCCGTGAGACAGAAAACATTGAATTTATGATCACTTATAATATCATTTACTATAAGTGCTTTTGAGTTTAGTGATCTTATGTTGAGTAACCCAAATTTTAGTTCTGAGGTGTTGCTGCTAGGTGTTGTGTATCATTTAATATTGATTAGGTTGCTGAAACAGGCTGATTTTGTTTTTCTACTTTTACATTTAGTTCGGGGGAAAGACATTCTCAATACAGTTGAACCTGGGTGACGCCTCAAGACAGTTCGCAGACGGTCGGTTTAGCCTGCCTGTCTGCGGCCTGGTCCCGGCTCTGGATTGTCAGCAGCTATGAAGGGATAATGAAGGGATGCAGGAGATTAAATGAAGCAACACCTCTGTACTCTGTATGTTTTAAAAAGAGCAATGTACTAAGAGACCAGCTATATCATTAAGGGAATTAACATTAGGGACAAAAATAATTTAATATTTTCACAGTTGAAACATCTTTAAGACATTAACTTCATTAGTACACAATGGTTCAAATAGAAGGGCAGCTATTCACTGCGCAGTTGTGTCACCCACAACAACCAACAACAGACTCTAAGACTGGAGTAAAATGAAGGATATTTGTCTGCTATAATCAGCCTCTGCCTACCAAACTCCAGACGGCATATAAACATCATTTTTTGGGCCAAATCTGGTTGGCCAGTCGTGGCTTTTATTCAGCCTAAAAAAACACATTGATATAATGTGTTTATCTGGGTGAGTGGTACATATATCATGGAAAATATCAACATGTCTTTGCTCTTAATTTCCCCCTCTTCACCCTTCTCCTTATCAGACTGAACACTGTGAGCGCATCTTTATTTTCTATTTCTCAATAAGAAAATTATTTATGGCGATATGCAACAGTAGCTTCAACCACACTGCTCTGTGTGAAATTGCACGTCCAGCAACATTACTGGCATGCAGGAGTGACAATGCTAAAACAATATATCGTGCAGCCATAACCAGAGCAGGTGTTATGTCATTAAAGTAATTTTGATTCCTTGGGATAAAGTTGAAAAACAATTATACTTATAGCCTTGAAGCTGAACTTGTCTTCCTTTGACTTCTCCATACAGAACCGTGCTTCAATGGGTGCCTCCTACTAAACCTGGACCCTGAATTGTCACATTAAGTCCTGTTTTCCAGTCATTGGTGATTGGCGACATACACTTATTCACTACAGCTTCAACAGACTCGTAGATCTTGCTGGAAACCTTCATTGAACACTTGGGTAGTGTCCAGCAGGAATCTTCTGCTTCAAGTTATTTAGATACAGATTGTTGATCATTTTACAGCTCCCATTCCCTATGTCCCACTTTTCCATGTCAGTGACATAAGACCCTTTTTCTCCATCTTCACAACGTCAAAGCCCTCTCCACTGAGATTGTGCCCAGGAACAAAGGCAGCTTTTTCACAGTCTGTTGCAGAGCCCAGTTCCATTGGTTCTTCACCGCTTACCAAGAACAGCAGAGAGCAGCAGATCCAGCTGCTCACAAGACAGTACCACATCTGCCCCATCATCTTAAGTGAAAAAAAATCATTAAGTACTTCATAACCAACAGAACAAAATCTTTGATCTATGGCATCCACAGAATCTAAACACCATATTATATTATCATTAGAATTTGGTCTACAGGTAGAATCCTTGTAAAGAGCTTCATCACAACTTACTTGAATTTTGTATCTTTCTCTGTGATGTGTGTCACACACAACCAAATGTCACAGGTTAAATACTACTGGGAGAGGGAGGGACCTTTCTGTTTGATCATTGCCATGCATCAGATTTTTATCTTTGTTTAATTTTGGTATTCACCTAGTCACATGTTGAACATAAATGTCATTATTTACCAATTCTTTACTTTCCAGACCCTTTCTTACTGTCAGGAACGAGGGGCGGATTGAGGGAGGCGGACGCATTCGCTAAAACACGGGATAATTTAATATAAACAAAACAACGATACTTAAACAGGACACAAACAAACAAGGAGCCAAACAAGCTAAATAAAACAAAGGAAACTGGACAGGGAGAACAGGACGGACGGACGAAAAGCGACACGACGAAAAAGGAGAAGAAACGGGGAAACTCTAGAGACAGACAGACAGACTAAATAGCGTGACCAACTAAACACAGGATAAAGGGGAAATGTACGACAAACGGATGAGAGACAAGAGGGCTTAAATACTCACACAAACGAGACGCACCTGAGACAGATAACGAGAAGGACGGGTTAACAGATGACACGGACGAGGAGGCGGAGACCAGGACATAAACAAAACAGAGCCATGTGCAAATAAAGCACATGGCGGGGACAACAGACTGACAGGACGAAGGCGTGACAGATGCCCCCCCCAAGAACGCGCAACTCCTGGGCGCGTACTCCTAAACCCCCCAGGAGCTGGCACAGGAGAGGGCACGAAAAACAAGACAACAAACCAACGGGTGACAGAACTCAGGACAGGACGGGAACAGACACAGGAGCTGGGGACACGACAGGACCGAATATACTAGACGGGACATGGGACATGACAGGAGACTGACAAAGGGGAGCCACAAGAGACGAGAACGGACTGGACAGGACAGGAGTGGACACATGGGAATTGACGGGAGACTGGACTGGAGACAAGACAGGGGACTGAACGTGGGACGGATACGGAGACTGGACACGTTTGGGGACAGAAGACTGGACATGGACAGGTGACAGGACAGGGGACTGGAATGGAGACGGGACTGATGACAGGACTGAGTGCTGAGACTGAACGGGAGCAGAGACTGGTGACAAGACACTGGACAGGATAGGAACATTAGACTGGACAGAAGACAGGACAGGTGACATTACACTAGACTGATACGGAGACTGGACATGACCAACTGGGGACTGGACATGAGACAGGACAGAGGGTTGGAACGGGGACTGAACAGGACTAACAGGGGACTTGACAGGAGACGGGACTTGAGACAGGACCGATGGTTGAAACGGTGACTGGAGAGGAGACGAGACTTGAGACTGCACAGGGGGTTGAAACAAGGACTGGACAGGAGACGGGACATAGGGTTGAAATGGGGCCTGGACAGGACTAACAGGAAACTGGACTGGACTAGGTAGGGGAACAGGGACCAAGACGTTTACGGGGACAGACATGAATACAGTAACAGGGACTGGGACAGACACAAAGGCAGACACGGATACAGGGACAAGGACAGAGACGGGAACCAGGACAGGGACAGACAAGGGAACCAAAATAACAGGGGGGTGCCCAGGACTGGCTAATGTCTGTGGGGCAGTCTGAGGAACCAGCCTGGGCACAGTTCTGGGGATCGGCCCTGAAGTCCTACGGGCATGGACAGGAGCGGCGGGTGCCGCCATAGTCACGGGGACAGGAGCGGCGGGTGCCGCCATCACCGAGACAGGGGAACCTGCAGCGACGTCGTCCTCGGAGGCAGGGGAACCTGCAGCGACGTCGTCCTCGGAGGCAGGGGAACCTGCAGCGACGTCGTCCTCGGAGGCAGGGGAACCTGCAGCGACGTCGTCCTCGGAGGCAGGGGAACCTGCAGCGACGTCGTCCTCGGAGGCAGGGGAACCTGCAGCGACGTCGTCCTCGGAGGCAGGGGAACCTGCAGCGACGTCGTCCTCGGAGGCAGGGGAACCTGCAGCGACGTCGTCCTCGGAGGCAGGGGAACCTGCAGCGACGTCGTCCTCGGAGGCAGGGGAACCTGCGACGTCGTCCACGGAGGCAGGGAACCTGCGACGTCGTCCACGGAGGCAGGGGAACCTGCGACGTCGTCCACGGAGGCAGGGGAACCTGCGACGTCGTCCACGGAGGCAGGGGAACCTGCGACGTCGTCCACGGAGGCAGGGGAACCTGCGACGTCGTCCACGGAGGCAGGGGAACCTGCGACGTCGTCCACGGAGGCAGGGGAACCTGCGACGTCGTCCACGGAGGCAGGGGAACCTGCGACGTCGTCCACGGAGGCAGGGGAACCTGCGACGTCGTCCACGGAGGCAGGGGAACCTGCGACGTCGTCCAAGGAGGCAGGGGAACCTGCGACGACGTCCAAGGAGGCAGGGGGACCTGCGACGACGTCCAAGGAGGCAGGGGGACCTGCGACGACGTCCAAGGAGGCAGGAGAGGCGCGCGTCGCGCTCACGAAGACAGGAGAGCCGCGCGCCGCGCTCTCGAGGACAGGGGTTTGTGCTGCTCGCCGGGCTCGCGCTGGAGCTGTAAAGGGTTTAGGGGGTTTCACAGGCGCACCCATTAGATCACCTCGAGGTGCGCCCCTGTTAGCCTCAGGCCTCAGAGGTACGGAGGTGAGGCTAACAGCCCCTACCCTTAACGCCCCCCCAAAAATTTCCCCGGACCTGAGGGGGTAATCCTCCAGCGAGGGGGGAACTCCAGCACGGTTCTTCCGCCGACTCTTTCGACTCCCGCTGGCGCAACGACTCGATTCCCGAGTCGACTCCACCGCTATAGGATCCGGAACAGCGCCAGGCAGGAGCTGGAGCCGGCGACTCCATTCCGAGGCCGCTTTCAAAGCCTCCTCCACAGGATCTTTGTGGCCTGTGCGGAATGGAGTCCGGCGAACGGCACAACCTTTGATGTAATAGTCCGTGCTAGCTGCGTCCTGAGGGTCGTACATTCTGTCAGGAACGAGGGGCGGATTGAGGGAGGCGGACGCATTCGCTAAAACACGGGATAATTTAATATAAACAAAACAACGATACTTAAACAGGACACAAACAAACAAGGAGCCAAACAAGCTAAATAAAACAAAGGAAACTGGACAGGGAGAACAGGACGGACGGACGAAAAGCGACACGACGAAAAAGGAGAAGAAACGGGGAAACTCTAGAGACAGACAGACAGACTAAATAGCGTGACCAACTAAACACAGGATAAAGGGGAAATGTACGACAAACGGATGAGAGACAAGAGGGCTTAAATACTCACACAAACGAGACGCACCTGAGACAGATAACGAGAAGGACGGGTTAACAGATGACACGGACGAGGAGGCGGAGACCAGGACATAAACAAAACAGAGCCATGTGCAAATAAAGCACATGGCGGGGACAACAGACTGACAGGACGAAGGCGTGACACTTACCATCTTTTTTACTACATTTACATTCTGAGAAATATTTAATTAATACACCTGCAAAAAACATTGATTTTTCATTATTGAAATTAAATTAAATTTTGTTTTAAAGTGTTTTTTAAAGCAGAATTTTAACATTTAAAGGTGCTTAACAGACATCCCTAGCACAGTCTGAGCATCACTGATGTGACTGAGGCATGAAAACATCTTTTTTGAACTTGATAAAGAACCACTGAGTAGAACAAATACTCAAAATATCTGTGGGTGGTTTCTGTGTTCTTGAGTTTATGCCGTCTCAGACTAGCTGTCATCCCAAGTAGGATTAAACCACCAAATGCTCAGAAACTGGATACGAAAGTATGTTGTCATTTTTTATTTATTAAATTACTTTAAACTATACTGAGGATGTGTTCAGTGTAGAACTTCAGTATGTTCTCGAATTGTTGGTTTTCTTTGACAATTTGAGTATATTCTCTGCCTATTTATCTGTGAGAAAAATCTTTACACTTAGGTTTGGTAGGTAGATAAGTTTTGTGTTTTTTTTTTCCAGTCTGTCACTCTCTATCGAAGGTGTGATTCTTGCCCTACCCACCACATAAACCATCACTACAGGCAGAGAGTAGTGCACTATTACATTTCATGGCCAAAACTTTCAAATTTTCTGTAATTAAAAGCATTAATCTAAAAATTATTAACAGCTTGTTGTCTTCTTGCTAGGTCTGGAGTAGGGCCATGTTTCAGGCCGGGGGTTTCATGCCAAATCCCAGCCCACTTTTTCTACGGTGTAGGAAACTGGATAGATGAAGAGAAAATTCAGCTCTTACTATTTTTCAGTTTATATCATAATTTTATTTGAAATGTGTTAAAATGGAAGGTAAAATATAAAAAGACAACAGTCAGCATGCTGATGAGTGAAACATGGCAATATTTTGCATCGTTAGAATCTTAATACACCGTTTAAGACTAGAAGCACAGTGCCTCCCACTTTCTTATCCTTGTTTTTAATTCTTTTAATACCAATAACCACCACCTTTATATTTTCTCAATAAACACATACTCTGATCAACAATTACATTGTGACCACCTCCTTGTTTCTGTACTCACTGCCTACTCTCTCAGCACCACTGACCACACCGGTCACTCTGTAGTTTTACAATTACAGACTTTAGTCCATTTGTTGCTTTGCATACTTTATTAACCCTACTTTAATCAATTTAGGCTTGTTTATTTGTTGTCTATTTGTTAATAATTATTTACACAGAGTTTGTGTGTGCAGTGTGTATGATGGGTTTTTTTCATTGTGAGTGGATGCAGCAAAATCGCAGCACATTCTCAAGACATTTATTTAAATAAATAGTCTAATTGACCTCCTGTTGTCACAATTTAATAAAAAAAATGAACAGAACAATAGAAAATGTTTGCATTGTTAAAACGAAGTTAATATCTCCAATGTTATTTTTGGTAACACTTTAAATTACAGCCCGCTAATTACTGGATAAGTACAGACTATGTACCAGTTAAGTAAGCCGTAAGATTAAAAAAAGTACTGAGTAAGTAAAGGGTATGATAGTAGAAATATGTAGTTATTACTGAGTATCTTACAAATACTAGTGGCCGGGTGCTAAGAGCTTGTGCTGCGGAACTCGCGGGTGTCTTCACTCACATCTTAATTAGTGGGCAGTAATTAATGTGTAACCCTGGATTTATAGTGTGTACAGGTTGATACATTGATGTGAGAGTTAGGCACACGGAAATCAGATCAGGTTTTGATGAGTGATAATTATGGATCACAAGCACTACTCCAACTCATCCCAAAGATATTAGAGGGTTATTTATCATCCCATTGAACACAGTTCCCCTGCTCCCAAGTGCAATTCTGGAGGACTTTATACCCATCTAAGTGACACTATTTGGTGACCTCAAGTTTCTTAAACAAGCATGTGTGTATAATTGGATATCTGAGCCTGCAATGGGTGCATTTTAAAGTAGCTGAATTCACTAATTATATAGCTTTTATTTCATAAACTCCTGTAACATCAAGAATGGAATGTGCACAAGACAGTATCAGGTTTGAAACATTTTTCATTAGAGGCATACTACTGGGTTTTTATTTTTTAATGTTGTTCACTTTAAAAAGAGAAAAGGAGTTTAGACCAGGGCTTGCAAAATGCAGACTGCATAATGATGTAAAATTTCAGAGTTCTGTTGAACAGTTCTTTTTGAGACTACATGAATATTTTAAGTATTCCTTTTGCAGTGGTCAACTGGAGCAAAAGTTAGCTAAATAACAAGCTGTGTATTGTGCTTTTGGTCTGCATCATACCTGCTGCATGTACTAAATTCAAATGGTAATGTGTCTGTAACTGATGTAGGCCTGTGAAACTTTATGAGTTCAAGGTATGATATCATATGAAATTACACAGTTTATTTATTTCCTCAATGTTTTAACCATAAATTACCCTGAAAACAAGCATCCCATAAAGAAACTTAAAGCTTGTTTCCTGATTTCACACTACTATTTTTTCTATATATTTTGTGGTAGGTTTGCTCTGAAGCATGCAAGGACAATGCTGCATACAATATCTTTTCAGAGTCTTCTGAAGAGCCAAGTTCCATCTGTCCTTCACCACTGGCCAAGAACAGTAGACAGTGTGAATGGATGACATCTCTGTGACATAGCTGGAAAGCTAAGGCTAATGCTAATGCTAAGGCCAAAGCTAGCCCACTGGGACACCACGCTCCTCTGATTCGTGTGTCAAACAGGATTTCCCCGCTCAGCAAAGCACCTGCTGAGGAGCCTGTTAAAAGTGCTCTGGTTATAGGAGACTCGATCGTTGGACATGTGAAATTAAAATAGATAATATTAGACAACAAACTCAACCCACAGTATTAAATATTACTCTGCAATCATCTGATGTGGCTGATATAAAGCATAATGTAATAGTAAAAGAAAGACTTGAAATGTTTTACCCATTCACACAGTTAGAACTAGAGAAGATTATTACCTCTGAAAACTCTTTAACTTGCACACTTGATGCAATTTCCAAAAAAACGTACTCAAAGACGTACTACCAGCTATTATCTATCCTCTATTAACTATAGTAAACTCATCTCTTAGCCTGGGCCATTTACCCAAAGCTTTTAAGCTAGCAGTTATTAAACCTCTGATTAAGAAACCAAATCTTGATGCTAGTGTATTGTCTAGACCAAAATGGCGTCGCGATCCACCAGAGATGATCCGAACACCAGGACCATCAGGCAATGCCAGCGTAAACAAAGATGCAGTAAGCGCGGTGGCTTACATGCTAAGCTAAGGCTAAACCCACACTGGCCGGCATTACCTAGCGTTTTTCTCGCAAATGTTCGCTCGCTCCCTGGGAAGCTGGATGAGTTAAAAATCTGGACCCTCACACAGAGCTGGCTCAGGGACTGTAATTTAATGTTCTTCACGGAAACGTGGCTAAGGGACAATGTGGCGGACAGCGTGATGGAAATGGAGGGACGAACACTGTTCATAGCTGACCGGTCAAGCGTGACTACGAGCAAGATCCGTGGCGGAGGAAACTGTATCTACAAAGCATGGTGCACGGACTCTGTTGTTGTGGAAACCCACCGCTCTGCAGACCTGGAGTTCCTGATCATTAAATGCAGACCCTTCTATCTGCCCCATGAGTTCAGCTGTATTGTTTCGGCCGTAGTCTACGTGCCTCCTGGCGCTAACGCTAACTCGGCTATGGAGTGTTTCTGTGCTTCTATCACCAAACTGCAAAATACACACCCGGACAGAGCTTTCATTGTATCAGGAGATTTTAACCACTCTGATTTAAAATCTGGACGTGGGAAATGCATACAAAACAACACACCTCCCCCATCTTGGACTTTTCGATTATCTTTCTTTGTTCCTGCTTCCCAAATACACTCCAGTCATGCAGAGGATTAAGCCTTCAACCAGAACTGTAAAGATCTGGATGGATGGGGCTGACTCCTTCATTCAGCAACAGTTCCAGCACACCAACTGAAGTGAGTATGCTGACCGAGCCACCACAGGCTCACACATCCACTTGGACACCTACACTAACTCTGTCCTGAAACACATCAACAACTGTGTGGACAGAGTGACATCACAAAAGACAATAATATCATTCCCTAATCAGAAGCCCTGGATGAACAGAGAGGTTCGCACTCTGCTCAAAGCCAGAGATGCTGCCTTCAGATCAGTAGACCGGGAAGCATACAGCTTGGCCAGAGCTAACCTGAGGAGAGGAATAGCTATAGCCAAGCACTGCTACAAACGCCGGATTGGGGAGCACTTTACTTCCTCTGACCCTCGGCGTGTGTGGCAGGGAATACACACCCTGACTGACTATAAACCAGCTAGCTCTGCTCCATCTACCAACAGTGCTTCACTCCCTGATGAGCTGAACAACTTCTATGCTCGGTTCGACCAGGGCAACAAGGTATCTTCAATAAACGATCCTCCACCAGACGACAACCCACTTGTACTTTCCACTTCGGACGTCAGTCGCAGGCTGAGCAAAGTGAATGCAGGAAAGGCAGCTGGCCCTGATGGTGTACCTGGCCGGGTGCTAAGAGCTTGTGCTGTGGAACTCGCGGGTGTCTTCACTCACATGTTTCGCTTGCCCAGGCAGCTGTACCATCCGTTTTTAAGTCTGCCACCATTGTGCCTGTGCCTAAGCACTCTATTGCTTCAGACTTAAATGACCTTCGACCTGTTGCACTCACCCCAATAATTTCCAAGTGCTTTGAAAGACTAGTTCTTTCTCACTTGAAGTCCTGCCTGCCTGCTAGGCTGGACCCACACCAGTTTGCTTATTGTAGCAACAGATCCACTGAGGACGCTATCTCAACAGCACTACATACTGCACCAACCCACCTGGACTGTCAAAACTCATATGTGAGAATGCTGTTCATTGATTTTAGTTCTGCATTCAACACAGTGATTCCGTCTATGCTGATATCCAAACTCAACCATCTGGGCATCAGCACATCACTCTGCCACTGGATTTTAGACTTCCTGTCTGACAGACCCCAATCTGTTAAATTAGGCAACCTTCATTCATCAACCATCACCTTGAACACCGGCTCTCCAGCAGGTGGTAAAAACAGCACAGCACATCATAGGCACCAAATTGCCTACCATTGAGGACATTTACCATAAACACAGGGCAAGAAATATTGTCAAGGATGTCACCCAACCAAATCATGGACTTTTCAGCCTTTTACCATCTGGCAGACATTACAGGAGCCTCTGTTCCCGCACTAACAGGCTTCGTAAAAGTTTTTTTCCCGAGGCTGTTATCCTGATGAACACTATTCAGGCGCTTTAAATAAACATTGCACAATCATTTCATTGCACCTTCTGTAAAGTTGTATTTCATTCATTCTTCAGTACATAATGCATCTTCTACACAATGTTACTTTGTTTACACGTTTTATACTTCAATATGTATATATGGTTACTTTAACTTCCATAATCACAATGTTATATCACAACTGCACATTATGTAAATTATGTAAATAATGTTATATATTGCACTTCTGGTTAGATGCTAACTACATTTCATTGGCCCTGTACTTGTACTCTGCACAGTCACAATAAAGTTGAATGTAATCTAATCTAATCTAAACTAATTACAGGCCTATTTCAAACCTACCATTTATATCTAAGATCTTAGAAAGGTCTGTGGCCCAACTACTTACTTCATATCTACAAAAGAATCCTATATATGAAAAATTCCAATCTGGGTTCAGGCCACATCATGGCACGGAGACAGCTCTAGTCAAGTTAACAAATCTTCTTCAAGATAACAGATCTTTTTCTTGCCTCGGATCAAGGCCACATATCCCTGTTGGTGCTTCTTGACCTCAGTGCAGCTTTAGATATGACCACAATATTCTCCAAGAAAGCTTAGAAAACATGGTTGGAATCAAAGGGACAACCCTATCAAGGTTCAAATCGTACTTAACGGAATGTTATCATTTCGTACAAGTAAACTTTTTTTATTCCAATTATTCTAATGTAAAATTGAGAATTCCGCAAGGCTCTATTTTAGGACCGTTACTATTTACATTATATAGTGGCTTGCAAAAGTATGATTTTTGACCCCTTGACATTATGCAGTGGCTTGCAAAAATATGATTTTTGACCCCTTGATTTTTTTTTTACATTTTGTCACCTTACAACCACAAACTTAAATGTATTTTATTGAGATTATTGAGACAAACATAGGTTAGAGAAAATAGAGGACTGTGTAAAAGGCATGAAAGGCTGAATGTTGCATAACTTCTTTCTTCTAAACAGTAACAAAACTGAGGTCCTGCTTTTGGGCCCAATAGTGGCAAGAAATAAATGATCAGATTTAATTTTAAATCTTGCTGACTTTCCAGTTATAACTGGTTCAGCAGGAAAAAAATTGGCATCATAATTTATACGGATTTATCATTCAATCAACACATAGGTAGTATCACTAGGACAGCTTTTTTACATCTTCACAACATCGCCAAGATGAGAAATTCCTTATCCTGCATGATGCAGAAACATTAGTACATGCCTTTATTACTTCAAGGCTAGACTGTTGCACTACTGTCAGGATGCACCAGCAGAAATTTAAGTAAACCTAAAGTAGTTCAAAATGCTGCAGCCAGGGTCTTCACTAAAACTAGAAAATTTGAACATATCAGCCATGTTCTATCATCAATTCATTGGGGATTTCTACATTCTTTACATTTTTACATTTCATGTCAAATCGTTGTCTTACCAGAATTCTGTGAAGCTGCTTTGTGA
Organism: Hoplias malabaricus; assembly: GCF_029633855.1. Classification (NCBI taxonomy): domain Eukaryota; kingdom Metazoa; phylum Chordata; class Actinopteri; order Characiformes; family Erythrinidae; genus Hoplias; species Hoplias malabaricus. Next base: position 44,228,742 of record NC_089805.1, read on the forward strand.
CAACATCAGTTGTGAAAGGTGCTATACAAATAAATTTGAATTAATTTGATTTGATGTAATATCATTAATATTTAGTCTATGGGTTGAATCAAAGATAAAGAGCTTCATCACAACTTAATCTAAAAGATGACGGCATGGGTGCTCTGGACACAAAATGGTGCTTTTTGTTTATTTACACGTGTCTGCTTCCATGAACAACCAGTGTCCATATATACGATCATCAGATGCTGTTACACTACTGGAATCAATCAAATAACACCATAAACGAAGAGCTACGTGATAAGCTATTCAGTCTCAGCCTAATACGCCAACCAGGCCCCCGGACTTTGGCCTTGCCTGAAGCCGGTAGCTGACAGAGGGGGCACCAGAAACGTGGCAAGCGGGCTGCAGTTCATGTTAGGCTAATGACAAAGCCAACTCAGCCGGCTCTCCTGTTCATCCTGCTCTCAAACATCTGCACCATTGAGAATAAATTGGACTGAATCCGGCAAGAATCTAGATACTGGTGTTTTTATGGAGATGTGGCTGAGTGATAGAGTTCCCGACACCGCCATTCAACTCGTTTCATGTGAACAGAAACTTAGCCCTGTGCGGTAAGACTCGCAGTGGAGGACTGTGTGTTTACATTAACACAACATAATGCAATAACTCTGTACTAGTCTCTAGTTAGTCAGACCTTTTTATTTAGCATGGGAATTCACTACAGTACTGATCATCAGTGTTTACATTCCACCCGCTGCTAATGCTAAGGATGTGCTCGGTGAAGTGTACAGCGCTATTAGTGGACTACAAAACACACACTCTGATGGACTGTTTATTGTTGCTGGAGATTTCAACCATGTGAATCTCAAGTCAGTTCTCCCCAAATTCCACCAACATGTGAACTTTGCTACGTGAGGGGCAAATACACTGGACCTTTTTTACACAAACATTCCCAGCGCGTAACAAGCAGAGCCCCGCCCCCACCTCAGATACTCAGATCACATCTCTGCTATGTTAATTCCAGAATAGAGACCGCTCATCAGACGATCAAAACCGGAGCCCTCTCTGCTCTTCAGGACTGTTTTGAGCACACTGACTGGCAAATATTTAGGGAGGATGCAACCTACAACACCACTTGGAGGAGTACATGTCATCTGTGACCAACTACATTGTCAAATGTAAACCTGATGTGACTGTCTCCAAGACCATCATTGCATTTCTCAACCAGAAGCTGTGGATGACTGCAAAGCTGCATGCTCTGCTGAAGGCTTGAGACTCTGCCTTCAAAGCAGGAGACAAAGCGGCCCTAAGAGCAGCAAGGGCCAAAATGTCCCAGGCCACACAGCTGGAGCATCCACACAGCTGGAGCATCCAGAGCCACTTCAAGGACAGCCGGAACACACAACATATGTGGCAGGGGATTCAAACCATCACCAACTGTCTGTGACAGTGATGCCTCCCTTCCAGATGTGCTGATTGACTTCTATGCTCTGTTCGAGACAAAGAATGGGGTGGCAGCGAGGAAGACCACCCCTCATACCAATGTCCTGGTGTTGGGCATTACAGCAGCTGATGTGAATAAAACATTTTTTGCAGTATTAACCCATGGAAAGCTGCTGAACCATACAACATTCCTGGTAGAGTGCTCAGGAAATGTGCAAACCAGTTGGTAGATGTCTTCATTGAAATCTTCAACATATCCCTGAGCTATTATACTTGTGCCAAAGAAGTCCTCTGTGTCCTGCCTCAGTGACTACCGTCCCATTGCACTCACACCCATCATCATGAAGTGCTTTGAGAGGCTTGTCATGAGGCGCATCAACACCCTGTTACCTCCTTCATTAGATCCCCTGCAGTTTACGTACCGTCCCAACTGCTCAACGGATGATGCCATATTCACCACCCTTCACCTGGCACTCAACCACCTGGATAATAAAGGCACACATGTTCGAATGCTGTTCATAGACTTCAGTTCAGCATTCAACACAACCTAATTGGAAAGTTGAACCTGCTGGCCCTGAACACTTCTCTCTGCAATTGCATCCTGGACTTCTTGACTGGGCGACCTCAGTCCAGATCAGACGCAATCCCCCTAGGGCTGTATGCTCAGTCCATTGCTGTTCACTTTACTGACTCATGACTGTGCAGCAATGCACAACTCGAATCACATCATCAAATTTGCAGATGACATGACTGTGGCCGGTCTAAAGCAAGAATGAAGAGTCAGCATACAGATAGGAAGTTCAACAGTTAATGGACTGGTGTAGAAGCAAAAACCTGTCTCTGAACATAGACAAGACCAAAGAGATGCTTGTTGACTTCATAAAGACAAGGCATGATCACTCTCCACTGTAAGGGTTCAGGCAGGGGCCCAGTTGCCCACTAGGCCAACCCCAGCCAGCAGAGGGAGACATGGAGCCAACATGCCTTAATTAAGAGAAATCAGCAGCACCTGTTTATCTCCTACTTAAGGAAAGCCAACAAGCACATCAGTGCTCAGTCTTGGGTTTCTCTTTTCAAGAGTGCCATACAAGCCTGGCTGGTAATTTTGGTGAAGTCCCTGGAGTGTTCTCCTGGGTCTCTTTCCTGTGAAATTTTCTTGAGTCTTTTGTTCTTTGTTTATCTCTTATTTAAAAAAGTTAAAACTGTATAAAAAGTTGTGTGTATATATAAAATCTCATCTCTTAGATTTCTAAGCATTTTGCTTTTCTTTTCTCAAATTTTTGAGAATCTTTGCCTATTTAGCTGTCTTTTCCTCCTTTAATTTGGAAAGTCCCTTTTTTGTTTTTAGTTGAACTTTGTTTTCTGGTTATTCTGCATTTGTGGAGTAGTTTCTTAATGGACTCAATAGCTCACTCAGGGTTCCTTGGTTTTAACCCACCCATGGGTAAGCTATCACATTACAGCAAGACTGAGCCATAACATGGACTCAGCAGAATCCACAGACATGGACCAACTTAGAACTGCCATAATGGCTCAGGGAGCTACCATTTGGCAGGCATGACCAGGCCCTTCAACAGATACACTTGCAGGATCTCCCTGATACCCCTCTAGTCCTCCTAGTTATACCAGCTCCTGAACCCATCCTACAGTCTGAACCCCACCTACCACCCCCTGAATGGTTTGATGGGGAACCTGGGTGTTGTCCAGGCTTTCTGCTGCAGTGCTCTCTAGTCTTTGAACAACAGCCCTCGCTTCCCCACTGAGAGGGCCAAGGTGGCATACGTTATCTCTTTACTTACGGGTTGAGTCCTTGCTTGGGCCACACCTGTTTGGGAGAACCAGCCTGATGTATGTGCCATAGCAGCCTTGTTTACTGCTGCAATGCACCAGGCTTTTGATCACCTGCTCTGTGGAGGGGAGTTTGATTCCCGTCTGCAGGTCATATGGATGAAACAAACCCCGCAAGGAACAATCGCGGTTTGGCAAAGAGGGCCGCATTTACAAACGCTAGTAATGTGGTAGAACTGCTGACCCCGATTCATAGTGACATTTTTTTCAGGAGAAATTGATGCTTAATGGTGTTGATATAAAAATTCACATTACACGTAATAAGGAGGATTTCTGTCTAATGCGACATGATGCGTTAGCATACAAAGTGAATATTCTCTCTGCATCATTATTTGTCAGTATCTGTGTCACCAGCTGTAAGGTTAGGTCATGCCCAGACATTGTTGTCAACAATGGCTAAATATCCCATTGACAATGTGTCTAAAAAAAAATATTTCCATACCCACTGGAACACGTGTTTCTAACCAAGAAAATTTGTTCTTGGGTACTCTAAGTCTATGATAATAGCCATGGTTGATAATGATGCTTTTAATATAAAATAAGCTTTTCGCACACCGTCTTTTTCATAATAACCGTCCACATAATATGCACCAAACTTTATTTCTCCGTGAGTTCAAGCATAGTGCACATCAACATCTCTTACATGCTTAACATTCGATAGAGACATTAGAGAATGTCTTGTGCTTTTGGAAGTCAAAAACACCGGAGACTGTCTCGTACCATTTGTCAAACTTTTTTTTTCGTTCATAGTGTCATACCCATAAAAACCCTTTTCAGGGTATGGCCCCACATAGTTCTCATTTTGTTTTAAATTGAATTTGTGTGAGAAATGTCCTTTCTCAGAGCATGTTAGATTTAAGGCTAATGTTTTAGCCAAACGCAGTAACGTGAACAGTCATCACTATTTCACACGCCTGGGGGTGTTTGACACATCGCATCTTGACACATCACAACTATATTTACAGCTATGATCTCTGGTGTTAGTGTAGCCCGTATAACAAAATGCACAAACATACGGCACCCCCATGAACGCTTTCAAATTTTTACTAAATGATGACCGTCATGGAAGTACAGAAACAGTCTTGGTATGTGGTTTGTCTTTGGTTTGGTACTTCTCTAATTTACCCAAATGACTCTTGTGGAACACAACTATTTTAATACCATACTTGTATTCAAAATGACCAATATCATTAAAACCTACTCTATGGTCATGTGTGTAGCCAATATTTATCTGTTCGGCTATAGGTTCTAATGTGTTGTGGTACATGCGGGTCCAAAAATAGCAATGCAGATTGCAAAACGCAGTTTGTTGGGTTGTTTGAAGGCAGAAAAGATTCAGTCTGTTCCTTTTGATCACCTGATCGTGTGCTAGGTCACGCACCTTATGACAAACACCACCATTTTTACCCACGACTGAGTCAGTCGGCGCCAAACTCTCATCCGTTTTAATACCGTTGTTACTCTGCATAACCCTTTCAATAGCGTCTGAAAACCTGTCTACACTGTAACCATCCCTTGACAACGCCATTTTTACATCAAATGTTAAACTACTTCCTCTTAGGGTGATGTCGATAACGCCGCCATCACCAGCCAAGACCCTGGAGAATGACACAATTTCTGACAACACATTGTGTATATAGGACGTGTATGAAGCTATGTCTGTGGATGGCGCGTCATGTAAATTCAGCATCCGGTGAAGCACAACGCTGGTAAACCGATTCCTAGACGCTATGGTATAATCGTCTACAACACCACCATTTCTCACCAATTCTGCTATATAAACGTCAGATAAACCAAAGTTAGGAGCTGTTGGGTCAAATGTTGAATGTCCAGGTGTTCAATCTGTCGATTGGATGTAGCTATTACTACAAAGATTTGTCGGATGTGTGTGATGTTTGACTAGTGTTTGTCAACCATTCATCCAGTGTAGTTTGTAATAAGCCATGTGCGTTACTACTGGTATCGCTGTCTTGTGTGTCTACGTCTTTCTGGTTATTACTAAATTTGTCAATAGCCATGTCACACTCGTCAAGACAATGCATTTTTTCACTCAGACAACTGTTTCCACACTTCATATATTGGGTTATCACATGCAAAATCTGTAGATGCCATGACTGTTTAGACCTATTTGCTTTTCGATACACAAAGTTGGTTTTTAAATGTCAATGGTTTAAAATAATGCTATTACTTTTGAATGTGCGCTAATGATTTATTTAACACAAACTTGAAAATAAACTACAGTAAATTATCAACACAATAACTATTATCTACAAGAAAGACGGTCCTGCAACAGGGATCCTTTTTAACTGCAAGAGTCTGTAATTTATACAACAATTCTAACGCTGTTTTACTGTGCGTAACCTGTTTCTTACACAAACCAAGAATATCCTTAACTAAATTGGTATTAGCTGTTTGTTTTTTTTACACAAGGCTTCAATACATTCAACCTGTTTCTGAATAATATTGTCACGCCTGCGGTTTAAAGCAGCCTGCCTAAGCTGTTCAATAGAGATTTTAGCGATCTCCTGCGATATGTCTCATCAACGTTATAAACTCAACAGGGTTGTAAGAGCAATTACAACCCCCCCACCTGTTGGTGTTGTTCATGATCTTGATTGGATTTTATTTCATCCATGAGAGTCCCCAGGTTCGATCAAAGCATCATTTAACACATTTGGCACAACAGCAGTAGCGTTGTCCTCCTTTACTGTAAAGCCGTTTTAATTAACTCATCAGACCATCCAGCGGCACACAGACCAGGATCAGCACAGTCCTCATACACCAACAGATCGAAGATGTCCAAATCTCTGAACAGATCAAATAATGAAACACTCGTTAACACACAAACATCATGTTATAAATAATACAAATATTTAATTGTACTTTTATTACAGTTTGTTTTGTGGATATCGTCCAATCTAAGACGTTTACCACTACTTGAGCGCGATGTTTGAGCACCACCACATCCAAAACTAACATGTGGAACAGGCACCCTGACATCCCCTTGGGGCACTTTGATTCGCTCGTGAAGGACTGCTTGTTAAACACGGTGTAAATGTTTGCGGCGCTTGATCGTTGTTGGCGTATGCAGCGTCCAACGGTTCAACAGCAGCAGAGGCCCCGGGAACAACTTCAAACCCTGGCGGTGTTAAGAGATTTGTTGCTTCAACTAAACGTGTCAACCCTACTACAGAGAACATATAAATTACACACTATTGCACCACCCAATCAAAATATAACACCATGAGTTATAAGATGTATCAGATAACCTACCAAGAATATTTAAATAACCCGTAGCATCCACATCCATAATTTCTGAAGAAATTGAAAAAATAATCTGATGGAAAAACAACTTAAATCAAAAGACATACTTTCAACCTTCACAAAGTTGTGATAAACCTTCAATACTCCTAATGGCATGGATTGTTTCTAACTCAGATGTACCTAGACAAGAGAGAACCTGTTGAGTGAGCAAGAAACGATTATATCACTGAAATTCTTACAAAAAATTAGGTAGAAATCTGTAGTTTACCACTTACCAAGAATGTAGGACTCCATTGCTACTTCCAAATTAGTGTCTGAACAGTGTCTAAATAGTATCGGTATAGGGGTTTGTCACACAGGATTTAAGTTAACTATATCTACCTGGGCAGTGGGGTGTCAGGGTTTGTGGGTGCTGGGGAGGAGATATTTCAACAAAAGATGCCAGTCTGTCTGGTTGCATGCAAAGGTAGACTTCACACATCCATCTTTTTTTTTTTTCTTTTTTTTTCTTCCTCTTCCCTCCCTTGTGCTTCCTGCAGTATGCACAGGCCTGGCAGCGAGCAGTAGCTTTCATGCTTTGGTCAGTGACATCACTCCCAGGAATTAGCAAATGAAGACCACTGGCTGTCTTTGCAGGGGGCTCACTTTCCAAACCACACAGCTGTTCAAGCTCTTCCATGAAAACCTTGTCCTGTTGCATAAGATGTTTGTGGAGAATGTAGGCGCAATGTAGCAGCAATATCCAAGAAGTGAAGAAACAGTTTTCTGTACCAGTTGAATGTTTTTTGTGCTGAGTTGTGTAATACTGGATCAGCTGGTCTGACAACTCCACATCTCCCATGAACTTGTTGTATTCTATCACCGGTGTTGGGCATGGAAAGGACTTTGTGGTCCAGATTCCCAGTCTGGATTTTACTCTCCTTTGAACTGTATTCCCTTTCAAAGCTGTGTGGATGGTGGAGCAAATTGCTACCCCTCGCATGTCCATTCACTTCACAAGAGAAGAGGACCATCTCTTAACCAGCAGAAAGTTCCTCTTTGTGACTTCTTTGTTAGGGTATTGACAGTAACACGAGGGCAGTCTTTCCTGGACTCTGTTCCACAAGCACCAAACTTACAGGCATACAAGTCTTTTAAAAAGCTTTGGGCTTGTATAGAAATTATCCATGTACACGTGGTACCCAGACCCCAAAAAAACTCTTGTTAATCAAGGACATGACTGTGTCATGAGTCCCTGGCAAGTGGGGAAGCTGTTCTTTCCAGTTTACACAGAGAAGTCCACAGTGTAACCATTGCTGGAGTCTGCAAGAACAAACAACTTGAAACCCCACTGTGTATGTTTGTCCTTCATGTACTGTGTCATGCTGGTGTGTCCTCTGCAAGGCACCATGCCTTTATCCACAGCAAGATTCCTGTGTGGATGGTAGAATGACTTACAGGCATTCTGTACTGTGATCATCAGAGGTTTGAAATGGAACAGTCTGTCATGCTCTGTTCCCCTCTTGGCATCATTCAGTCTGTCCTCATTTGGATCACTCATGTTTATTGTCCGGTACCTGTCCCTTGACATCACTTGTGACAGGAAAGGGATGGAAAAGATATTGCTTTTTCACCAGAAGTAAGACGTTTCAATCAGACTACGGACATGTAGATTGAGTCCAATATACTGGTACAATTCAGCAACGTCAATGTCCATTCATCTGTATTTTGAACCTCTTGCAATGTTCTATTGCAGCTTGCTTGTTTGTGTTATGGCAGAGGACCTCCACAGCATCCTCTGGAAAAAACAACTTGAAGAGGAACAGGGGTGTGTAGCAGTCCCCTTTTCCTCAGTTAAACACCAGGCTCCCTTGTGGTGGTGGACAGACATCCCCATCAACTTCAGTTTCCCATGATGGTGGCTGTACACTGAAAAACAAATGTGAAATTTTAGTTGCCCCGTGAGCAGTAACAAAGATTTACATCAGTATAAATTCCAGCAGCTCCTACAAATATTTACTGATATTACAAATACAGTATTTACACATTACCTATGTATAGCAAAATGCTAAACTTACAGTGCAGATGGGGGAAGCACCATGAATTTCTGCCCTGTGTTATGGTGGTTGCAGACTGTGCCGACGGCGTTGTCTTTTGGGTGGAGGTGGAATATTTTCCACATTTCTGAAAAATAATAAATGTGAGCAATTGTCTTCTGAGCAGTTACAAAGATTATCTATACATGTCAACAGTCAATACAACTATTTACTTGTTTTTAAAGTACAGTATTTACATATGACCTATGTATAGCATAGTAATTGTCTACTGAGCAGTTACAAAGATTAACATAGGAAGACATTCATTTACACAGTACCACACTAGGCTAAAAAAAACAGCCATTTACATATTATAGCATGACAAGCTATACTTATGGTACAGGAGCCTCGCATACTAATGTACAACATGCCATTCACACCAGCTTAGCAACAGGCTACACTTGAATGCACCATTTACACAACAGCAGCATTCAGTGTATTTACATATGCGTGAATGAACGTGTTTTCTTACATATCTTACATGTGTTTTACATTAATTTATGTTTATTTTAATTTACTAGGAATTCAGAGTTTCCATGGTAAGCATGAATGAACACTGAAGACGGGTTTATTTCATTTCAAAGAGAGGATTTCACTTGCCTATCACAAAAATCCTCCTTGGGATCAATCTGCTTCTCAAAATAAAGCATTTCTTCCTTACTATCCTTCCCGCTTTAGTCAGATGAGCTGAAATCCTCTTCAGTTTCCAGAGCAAAGCTCTCCTGGATGTGTAGAAGTGCTTCTGCAGCAGTTACCTGTGAGTGCACCATGACGAAGCTCCATGAAAACAATTCCCTACATGTGCTCTGTGTTCATAACAAGCAAATGGGCAATTTCTTGCTAATTTTCTGCCGATAATCCTCCACTGGCAGCTGCCAAATTACCATGTTGTTAACATATGAATGGCAGAATGCATCTGAGTGGAACAAAAAAGCTTTTGCCACAGAAATGTGCCTCTGGTTGTTTGCTTCTCTCACAAGAATATAAAAATATATACCGAACGTAGAACCCTTCAAGGTTTCCAAGGTATGTTGAATTTTTTTTTTTTTTATTAAAATCTCGCAGAGTTATATACGTGTCTATGTGGAATTTCAATTATATCCCGCCGACGGGATAGCCGTCTCCAGGGGGTTAAAGAAAATATGGAAAGTCAGGCGTCTTAGAAAGGTTCAGCATACCTGGGCCTTCCTCCACTACATTCCCCTCTTTTCAGTTTTGTGGTCCGGTAGGGAACATGGAGCTGGAAAAAAATATATTTTGCTGTGGAGGGAAGTGAGTTCAGCAAGCACATTCAAATACATTTTCAAAGCTGATGTCTTCCTATCAGTGTGTATGGGTGCATATTAAGGGTTTTTGTTTGTGTAATGAAGGAGTTCTAATTACTTATGGGTAAGTCTTGTTCATTTGCAACCTTGAGAGCTGGTTCTTTAACATTGCCCTTGGCTTCATATCTAAAACTTGGGGCCCGGCTCTCTAAGTCTAACAAACTTAACCATTTTATCAGACCAAGTTTCTAACCTGCTCTGTAGGGCTCAAGTGCGTTTGAAATAGAACCAAGCTATACCGTGACAGGCTGTACTGGCCAGAGGGGTTGAGACGTTCTTTAAGGGTGTTATTAATAGGGGTTAGGTCAATGACTTGGGTTCTCTTATTCTAGGCAAGTTGATGTTTTGGCATCTAGCTTGATGGTGTGCTTGGAAAAGAAATCTGAAATTTCTATGTCGATCTCATATTGGTCAGGGTTCTTGGTATGCTACAAGAGGTGTTGTCTTTACACGAACATGCACTGTAAAAAGTGGGACTGGGTCAATTAATACAGTTAAAAACTAATAGCAACTTACACTTAATAAAAAAGACCATGTAGTTTGAAATCAAATTGAGCTAAATTCAATAAATTTGAACAAAGTATTAATTGCAATTAACACAGTTTTGGCTGAAAAAAAAATTAGCTGGGAAATGTTGAATCGAATTTTATTTTATCAGTAACACCAAAGATCCAGAAAATGTAATAGATTTGACTCATTGGGAGGTCTTTCATTTTAATCATCATACACTTCAGCCCAACACATTTTGAAACTCGTGGACACCAGCATTATTGGGTCCTGAACATTCTCGGACTTCCCAAAGTGAACAGCTTTTAAATTATTAATAGGGACAGAACAATTTTTATCTAAAATTGTGTATTTTGTCGCTCTTAAATGTGGGGACGCGCAGTTCTAAGCTCCACATTTTTTAATGTGGATCGGTGTGTTTGAGGGGAAAAAATGACACTTGTTTGTATGTGGATGAAGTTTAACTTGTCTAAGTTTTTAATTCACTGATTGAATTACCAGAGACACTCATTTGTAACTCGGGATGTTTAGTTTTGTATTACTTTCAGTAACGCAGTTAGCCATCTCCAGAGTTTGGAGGCATTTCCACCTTCAGTGATCCAAAACAGCAAAACCATTGAACAGGAATAATCCTCATTTCTGTTTGTGGTTTTTAACGTTTGGAGTTCTTTTCGTTGTCTAAAAAAACACCCCATGCCTCTGCTAGGAGCAGGGAGAGACAGACCTAGGTCAAGGACTGAGGCGCTTTATTTACAAACACTGGTGCTTCATTACAAGACCGGTTTCGAGCACAGACTGGTGAGCTAGCAGATGGTGAGGAGCAACATTTGATTAAAAAAGTGTTTTTGTGATTTACAATCCTGAATTACAGTTTTAAGAATTCTGTAGTTTGCATGTCGTTTCATATGTCTGTTGATGGTATAATGAAGCCATGACAGGATGCTCAGTCTCTGTCAGAGTATACTTTCAAACCGGTCATTGCAGCACTAGCTCACTCTCACTTAATACATATCAAATCAAATTTATTTATATAGCGCTTTTCACAACTGATGTTGTCACAAAGCGGCTTCACAGAATTCCAGTAAGACAAGATTTTGACATGAAATGTAAAAACAAAATGTAAGACCCTCAAGTGAGCAAGCCAGGGGCGACAGTGGCAAGGAAAAACTACCCCAGCTGAGGAAGAAACCTTGGGAGGAACCAAGGCTCACAAGGGGTGACCATCCTCCTCTGGTCAATCTACTGGTGATAATAGTTAGTAGTCCGTGAGAACTTCAGTGTAGGGGCAGCTTCAAGGCACTTGGTGGTTGCAGGAGCGTGGGCAGCTGATCTGAAGCATGGAGGAGGATCTCGACAGTCATCCATCAGTGTCCAGACAGTCGTTTACTCGGAAAGATGTAAAAGGATGGAATTAGTTTTAAACTGTTTTGTGTTTGTAAAGTAGAAAATATGAAAATTTCCAGAGTGTGGCTAATGACTCCGGCAGATCTGACTATGACAGCTTTAACTAAAAGGAGAGAACCAGAAGGACACACAGACACGGGAGCATCCTGAAACACTGGCATCCCTCCGCTCCACCGTCAACAAACCTGAGTGATCGCGAGAAGCGGCGGGACGACAGCCCCAGCGTCTCAGTTTACTATAATTCCCTGTGTCCATGCACCCCCCGGATCTGCCGCCTTTATCTATGGGGGAGTATTAGCTACCAAATGATAAACTAAACAAATGAGTTTTTAGCCTACATTTGAAGATTGCGACTGTGTCTGAGTCCCGAACATTTTCTGGAAGATCATTCCAGAGTTGGGGGCTTTATAAGAAAAGGCTCTTCCCCCAGCTGAGGCCTTCTGAATTCTGGGAACAATTAAAAATCCAGTATTCTGTGATCTGAGTGAACGTGGAGGCTCATAATAGGAAATTGTATCTTGAAGGTATTCAGGAGCAAGCCCATGTAGAGCTTTATATGTTAATAACAAAATTTTGTAGTCAATGCGGAATTTAACAGGCAGCCAATGAAGTGATGATAGAACTGGGCTAATATGTTCAAATTTTCTAGTTTTAGTGAGGACTCTAGCTGCAGCATTTTGAACTAGTTGAAGTTTTCTTAAATTGCTGCTGGTGCATCCTGACAGTAGTACGTTACAGTAGTCAAGCCTTGAAGTAATAAAGGCATGTACTAATGTTTCTGCATCCTGAAGGGATAAGACATTTCTAATCTTAGCAATATTGCGAAGATGTAAAAAAGCTGTCCTAGTGATACTGCCTATGTGTTGATCAAATGATAAATCTGGGTCAATTATGACACCAAGATTTTTTGCTGCTGAACCAGGTTTAACTGGAAAGTCAGCGAGATTTAAAATTAAATCTGATAATTTATTTCTTGCCACTTTTGGACCCAAAAGCAGGACCTCTGTTTTGTTGCTGTTTAGAAGGAGGAAGTTACGCAACATCCAGCCTTTCACATCTTTTACACAGTCCTCTATTTTCTTTAATCTGTGTTTGTCATCGGGCTTGGCTGAAATATACAATTGTGTGTCGTCTGCATAACAGTGAAAGTTAATGTCATGGTTTCTTATAACTGTGCCTAGCGGTAACATGTATAATGTAAACAACAATGGTCCTAAAATAGAGCCTTGTGGAATTTCGAATCTTACTTTAGAATATTTTGAATTTAGATTGTTTACTTTTACGAATTGGTAACGTTCCGTTAAGTAAGATTTGAACCATAATAGGGCTGTCCCTGTGATTCCAACCATGTTTTCTAACCTTTCTATGAGAATATTGTGGTCTATTGTATCAAAGGCTGCGCTTAGGTCAAGAAGCACCAACAGGGATACGTGGCCTTGATCAGAGGCAAGAAGAAGATCATTTGTTATCTTGACTAGAGCTGTCTCTGTACTATGATGTTGCCTGAATCCAGATAGGAATTTTTCAAATATATGATTCTTATGTAGATATGAACTAAGTTGTTGAGCCACGGCTTTTTCTAAGATCTTGGACAGAAATGGCAAATTTGAAATAGGCCTGTAATTAGACAGTGTACTAGCATCAAGATTTGGTTTCTTGATCATAGGTTTAATAACTGCTAGTTTAAAAGCTTTGGGTACATGGCCCAGACTAAGTGATGAGTTTACTATAGTTAAAAGATGATCAATAATAGCTGGTAGTACTTCTTTGAGCAATTTTGTGGGAATTGCATCAAGTGTGCAAGTTGTACAGTTTGCGGAGGTGATAATCTTCTCTAGTTCTAATTGTGGGAGTGGGTAAAAGGTTTCAAGTCTTTCTTTTACAGTTACATTATATTTTATATTATTTACATCGGGTGGCAGCCAGGATGGATTTAATCCTGTGGCTTGAGTTTGTTGTCTAATATTCTCGATTTTATTATTAAAAAAGTCCATAAAATCTTTACTGGTGAGAGTTGCTGGAATTAGTTGTTCGGAACCTGCTTGATTTTTTGTAATTCTAGAAAACACACTAAACAGTGCTCTTGGATTATTTTTATTATTGGAGATCAGCGAGGCCAGATATGCTGAGCGAGCTTTAGTGAGGGCATTTCTATACTCTATAAGGCTGTCCTTCCAGGCAGAATGGAACACTTCAAGCTTGGTTGATCGCCATTTCCGCTCTAGTTTTCGTAATGTTTGTTTTAGAGTACGGGTCTTATCGTTATACCATGGTGCGAGCTTTTTCTGTCTTATACTTTTATGTTTAAGTGGTGCTACCTTTTCTAAAGTAGATCGACAGGTATTTTCTAGGTAATCAGTTAGTACATCTAGGTCCATTGGGTCTGACGGAGTTGGAACTGGGGTTGATAGTTCTGGGAGGTTTTCTATAAATTGTAGGGCGGTAGATGGTTTTATTATACGCCTTGTAGAATAACGAGGGTTCTTACATATATTATGGCTGAGACGTAGCTCATATGAAATTAAGTAATGGTCGGAGATTGCTGAGGATTGCGGTAAGATATTAATTTTGTCAATGTTAAGACCTAGTGTCAGAACTAAGTCTAAAGTGTGACTGCAGTAGTGTGTAGACTCTGTTACATGTTGAGTAATACCAATAGAGTCTAAGATTGAGGTAAATGCCTTTTTAGTGGGTCACTTTCCTTCTCAAAATGGATATTGAAATCTCCTACAATTATAACTTTATGATTGCACACTGCTAGATTTGTAGCAAATCGTTGAATTCTTTCAGAAATTCTAAGTAAGGCCCTGGTGGTCTGTAAATGTTGCATAATAAAAATGCGTCCTTTTTTGTGACCGGATTTGTAATAATAGTGGAGAGAACCTCAAAAGAAGAGAAGGTGTCACATTGTTTAATACTAATTTCTAGGGTATTTTGGTAAATTACACATACTCCGCCTCCTTTGCCTGATAATCTTGGGCTATGTGCATAATTATAGCCTAGGGGGGTGGCTTCATTTAGTGCTGAATATTCATTTGGTCTAACCCACGTTTCCGTGAGACAGAAAACATTGAATTTATGATCACTTATAATATCATTTACGATAAGTGCTTTTGAGTTTAGTGATCTTATGTTGAGTAACCCAAATTTTAGTTCTGAGGTGTTGCTGCTAGGTGTTGTGTATGATTTAATATTGATTAGGTTGCTGAAACAGGCTGATTTTGTTTTTCTACTTTTACATGTAGTTCGGGGGAAAGACACAGTCTCAATACAGTTGAACCTGGGTGACGCCTCAAGACAGTTCGCAGACGGTCGGTTTAGCCTGTCTGTCTGCGGCCTGGTCCCGGCTCTGGATTGTCAGCAGCTGTCTACACTACTCTGCTGACTAACTAAAAGACTATGTGCTATGCTGCAAGAAAGTAAGGCAGCACCCTCCCGCGTGGGGTGGATACCATCCCTACCTATAAGACCAGGCTTGCCCTCGAAACGTAACCAATTGTCTATAAAGCCCATACATAGAATGCAGAGTTCAGAAAATTAGGACACACCACGAAGTCAGAGGCAATGATTCATCTGTTTAATAAACATTTAACATTTTACGTATTATGTTAGCATTTCATACTCAATATATCCGAATGCATTTTTTCATAATATTGTGTAGGAACACCTAGCTACACTCGTTTTTATTTTTAATCTCAGATTTTTTTTTTGCTTAGCAGGAAAACAATTTCCCAATAGCATTTTCTCTTTTCACGCCATATACCTGATGGTTTCTGTTAAAGTAGACCATTCAGATCACTCTTAATTTTTACTGCTGATGTTATTTCTGTGTCAGAAATGGTGTTATATTCACTGTTTAACTGCACTAATTTGTGGTTCGGCCATTTTGTAGTGTTCGAAAACAGGTGTTTTCTCACTGTCAGTGTTTGCTCACTGTCTACAGTCTGGTTTAAATTATTTGACTGTACAGCAAAGTTATGTCTGTTCAAATTTTATGTACATAATATATTTGAAATACAACATATCATATTTTGTTTACAATTATACCCAGTCAATCTAATTAGGACTCAGAATGCACCTGCAAATAGATGAATAGAAAAGACCAACACTAAAACATTAGTGTTATAAACATCCAGCAGGTGCATGCTGAATCCTAATTAAATCAATCTGGTATAAGATGAGTGCAGTCTCAAAACATTGTTGTGATTTAAGTGCACCAACATGTTTTGACCTTGCATCACATCCCCAAAAGATATTCTGTTTAAGTAGATTTAAAATAAAATAATTTATGGCAACAAAATGATGCGGGATATTATTGAATAGATATGAAGTTACTATAATTATTAATAGAAACGATCTTTCTCCAGATACATAGTATCAATTTTTGCAAGATATTTAGTAAATGTAAATCAATACTTGCAAGATATTTAGTAAACATTAAGTTTACTCAGATAAATAGTCAATATTAATTTTCCTTGTGAAATTAAGTTGTACTTATTCAATATTTTTGAGCTGTATTAATTCATATGTAGGCATTTTATTACTAAATCCAACACATTTTAACTGTGCATTTTATTAACATTTGCTTAAATTTAGTTAATTTATTCAATGAATGTTAATTAAATGTTGGAAAATTAGAATCTACTTATTAATATTACGTTTCACTTTGTTGCCATAATTTTTAAGTAACTAATGGGTCACATTTTTTACAGAGCAGAATCCTGCCAGAACCCAATGTTAATGACATCTTTCAAATGGTAGCTGCTTCAGGCACCATTATGGGAAGGTTAATGATGAATGCTAATTCTGTCTTGGGGATTGACATAAATTGGGATGGCACTACCTAAGGTATAAGCTAGGTGGGCCTGGAGATCAGTGACTCCCTCTCGAGTTGCTGTAGACAGAATCTCCTGTACAAAGGATAGAGGAAACGGATACGGGGGAATCCTTCCCATGGCTAAGCTATCCACAGAGGAGCTGAATTCTTGAAGCATATCAGACAATAGCATATTCACAAGCTGGATGTGGGCAAGGTCATGTTGTACTACTGAAAGCAAAAAGTTAACCGTCTGGAGAGTTTTGTTCAAAGTGACACTGTGAGCATTGAGTACTACGACGGTGCCTTGTAGGGTTTGCCCGATTTGTTTGCAGGTGTTGTCGCTGCTTGTTTAATTGAGTTTTAATGTTTGGAATTTCGGCCTGCAATTCCCCTACTTGACATTTGACAGTGGCTAAGTTGACGGCGAACGTTCCATGGCTCAGTAGTAATCCCACAGTTGCAGCTGCCATTAGCAATCCCCCTATGAAACGTTTAGATTGTTTATTAAAACCACTTAATTCTGATTGCGATATGGTAAACTTTTGTAGCTGGTGGAGCATATGAGTTAAGTCAGCTTCTACATGGCTGATAGCTTCCTCAGTCCATTAGCAATCCTGGCTGGTCTTTTGAGTATTATTCCGGAGTCAGGAATACAAAAGATGTAGTACCACACCTTTGTCCCCTATTTTTTTTCAGTATGCTAACAACAGTTCTGTTGCCAGAGTTGCTGCATGGCGTCTGCTGTGAAATGTATCCCTCTGTCAGAGACGACATGGCTGGATAGGCCAAACCGTGAGAGGATATGGTTCATCAGTAAGTAGGCAGTGGTTAGCATTGTGTCATTTGGTGCAGGGAGGCATTCTACCCATGTAATGAATGCACATGTGACTGTGAGGAAGTACTTGTTACCTCTCACCGATCGGGTGAGTGGTCCAACCCAGTCTAGCTGGAGGTTTGACCAAGGGAACTATGACCCTTTGTTTTGCAAGGGGGCTCTATGAAGAGGATTTGAGGGTTGAAATTGGAAACATACCAGACAGACTTTAATGTAATCAGCCACATCTTTTATCATGTGGGGCCAATATGCCACCTGCCGGAGCACATGGTGTGTTACTTTGACCCCTTTGTGTCCCGCAAATGGGGAATCATGGGCGTGCATCAGCATCACCATATTAGTCTGTTCTTGTCAGAACAATCAATCATCTATGTATGCAGTGACAAGGTCTTTGCATGTGTTAGAGTCGAAATAGTGGTAGTTAGCCACAGTAGTTACAAGTGTTTCCGGAGTCTGTGGCACTTGGGAAGGAATGTCCCCTTCACATAACTTGCAGGAGTCAAGGCCTGTGCCTAGAGGGCTCTTGTAGTTTTGTGCGTAACGGACCTCCAAGTCAAAGCTTTGAAGAGCCATTTAGCCAGGAGGCTTCTTGAATGTTAGTCATTACATCCTCTCGAATTCGTTGGCTGTTCAGGAAAGTGACTGGCTGATAATGAGTTTCAAAAAATCACCTTCTGACCAGCTAGGTAGTTGGAGAAGGGTTTGACTGCCCACTGTTGCTAGTAGTGCTTTTTCACAGTCACTATATTTGTGTTTAGCAGCCAGCATACTTTTACTAGCATAGGCTATGACATGTATGCCTTTGTTATGTAATTGATACAGACCAGAGCTGAGACAGTGTTCAAAGAATCCCACTTCTAGGTAGAATTCTTTGCTACTGTTGGGATAGGCAAGACATGGGGCCGTGCACAGTTTTGATTTCAGTGCCTGCATGGCTTGTTCCTGGGCTTCACCCCAGGTGAATTGGGTATCCTTTTTTTGTAGGTCATAAAGTGGACGTGCTAGGTCCGCATAGTTTTCGATGAGCTGGTGTGAGTAGTTGCATACTCCTAAGAAACTACAGAGTTACTTAAGATTGGTTGGTGCTGCGAGGTCTGTTAACCCTTGCACTTGACTCACTTGTGGTTCAACGCCATCAGTTCTTACAAGTAGACTGACTTAATTCACCTTTGTTCTGCACCACTGACATTTGGAGAGTGATATTTTTGCACCTGCTGTCGTGAGCTGGTGACGAACATGATCAATCTCGGCAATGTGTGCCTGTAGGGAGTGGTTACGCATGAGTATGTCATCCACATATTAGGGTGCCTCACTCGCGGGCATCAGGGCATGTTTTGTTCAAGAAAATGTTGAACTCTGCTGGCAAGTTGGCATACCTGAAAGAGGCACAGAGTGAATGTATACTGTCGGTTCGCGAAGGTGAAAGCTAGCTTGTGTTGGTCTTCTGCTTGCACCGGGATAGTCCAGAGGCTATATCGATGGTAGAAAAGTATTTACCGTTTCGGACTGAGGAAAGTTCTTGCTCTAATTGTGTCATCGGCCACCGAGACAATGGAACCTGTTGATTTTAGTTTTCAATAATCAATGGTCAGGCACCATTTACCATTGGGTTTTATGACAGGCCACAATGGTGCAGAGTACATGCTATTGCAGGGTCGATTTATGCCCTTTTCCAGCAAGTCATCAATGATTTCCTGTACCGTCCATATGATGCTGTAGTGTAGTAACAGTATTTGAGTTGGTTTTGTTTAATGGTGATTATCACTTATAATAATTATTATTATTACTGAATTAAATGACAAAACTAATAATTTATCAGAGATCGAAATACTATCAATGCTAGGGATGAGTTCTCAGGATTTCCAGACTCTTAAGGAACAAACTCCACACACTGTATTATTTCAAATAATGGAAATACTTTATTAAAAGGGATGATAATAGGTTGATAAACATAGCACAATCATCAAAATCTCATGGAATCAACGCAGGTGAAACCAGTTTGAATTTAAGAATTGGCTAGGCTATATGACTTGTGAATAATGTGCTGCTAAATGATTTAATTAGTGTATAAATTCATCAAGAGACTTAATTCGTCATCAGCTTCTGAAAATGAGGAATTTGCTTACTCTTGTCATTATGATCACCAAGCCGATGGGTCCAGCAGATTTTTAATCTGTTCTTCCGGTGCTTGACCTGTCACAGCTGAAGGTAGGCTGGTTAGTGAGGGAATTCCCTCCAGGATGAATCAGCCACTTTTGGTGTCCTTTAGATGGTGTGACGTCAGTCGGGGATTCCCTTCACAGAGAACTGATGGCCTGGCTGGTTTTCCCAGAGTGAGGGAGAACGTTCTTTAAAGAAGCACGCTGTTTCCTCCGATCTTCAGAAGCTATATATTCCGAATCAATTAGCTAATACTATTTTTACGATTTTCACTCAATTTCAGCGGTGGCCCTTATTCTGGCCAAAATAAGTTTCACCTGCTTTGATCAATCATAAAATTAAACTTGGATTGTGCTCCAAACCACAAACACAAATGAAAAAAAAAAAGACTGACAATTAATTGACCGTTTACTCTTTTAGTTTCTGTATTGCAATGCTAACTGACACAAGGCGTTCCCTGCTAGTTCGCATGAAGGTCTGTCTTCTTTTAAGAGTCTTTAGAAGAGTTGGCTTGTCAGTGTAGAGAGAAAACAAAGCGTAAGGGAGAGTGTAAGGAGTGAAAACGAGAGTGTAAGAATCAAGAGTGCAAGAAGAAGCAGAAGCGTAAGCGATAAGAGTGCGTAAGGGAACGCGACTCCCTTTTTCATAGGTGGCGTGGTCACGCCCATTTGGGAGGTCTCCGTCCTCTGATTGGTCCCCGGGTTTGGGGAGTCCACGTGACCGTCTCCAGTTCCAGAGAAAGAAAAAGATCACATTTTCTGGGCGAATAAATAATCTCAATGAATAAAAATACTTCATACATACTTGAATATAGCATAATGAGTATACTGGAGTATTTTTTATCCCATATATACGTGTGTGTGTGTGTGTTACACCCTGAAAAAGGGGGTTAAATCAATAAAGATGCTCGGACACAATGCCTCACTCTCAGCAGCTTCATTGAGAATTAATATTGTTGAAAAATATACAGAGGTACAAAACATCAGTATAAAAACTGTAACAATCATCAATGCGCAACATCTTGGTCCTAAGACAATATTCCAAAAATTATATTAGTTACTTTTCCTGCACAGGTAAGTAGCAGTCTTATACAGTGTGCAGTACAATTGTCTGTCCTCTCTTTCAGGTGGACGCAAACATGACATGTATGAGTTTATAAAAATGGCAGACAAACCAATAAACATAAACATCAAACCCACATGTGCTGGAAATAAACATCTATGTGCTCATTGATAAACATTTTCGCATTTATATTATTACAATGTCTCTTTTACAATAGTTTCTCACTACAAACGGAACAAATACAAAAACAGAATCTCACCACCGCATGTGCTATACATATTCTGGCGGCAAAATGCTCTCTGCTAGCCACGGACGAAGCGTGCTTAGCTTAGCTAGCCGACTAACAAAAAATACAACATGAAATAAATCTTCCAAACATTTGGTGAACCCGTTTACAACAATCAAAATAACAGCGGTAGCATATATATGCCCACAGTTCAAGTACATGCTCATTCCATACCTGAAAAAGGGGGTTAAATCAATAAAGATGCTCGGACACAATGCCTCACTCTCAGCAGCTTCATTGAGAATGAGGCTTCGCGACCGAAGCGCCCCCTTCCAGCAGCCGAAGACATAACCAATCAATCAATCATATCACATCAAAAAAAAAAAAGGACTCAACAAGTCGATCACAGATTGAAACATGACACATTCTTATGAGTTCCACTGAGACTGTTCTACATCATTTATGAACTTATTCTTTTTCAATTAATTATTTAATGTTTAACCATGGCTATTTTACTGTCGAATGAGCATTAATTATCAATCCATACAACGATAACAATCAATCTATCACATATATATATACATAAAGTTTGAAGAGGACGGGTCACTGAAAAGTGTAGTGTTCTGCTTAGCCTTCACTATCAGATATAGGTGTGTGCGTGAGTTTGTGTGTGGGTGGGGGTGCGTAGTCTTTACATACACAAACACACACACACACTCTGTGGAATGCAGGTCCCGTCTCTTCCTTTTTATAAAACAGAATGGAGAGTCAGAGTCTTAATTTTTCATTTCTTGATCTGGATCCATACTCCACTACAATGCCAACGGGATACTGTATTGCCGGACAAATGTGGGTGGTGCTCCTGGACGAGATTTTCGATATTTGCGAAGCACACCACAGTTTGTCATGTTTTTCCTCGCATAGGAGTGCATCGGCTTCTTTTAGATCTTGTTTGTCTTGAATCAAAAGATGGTTCTTTTTGAATTGTGGGGACACAGTTTCTTCTCCCTTTTCTGGGAGAAGGGATGGTTCCCAGGAGGATTCCAGGGATGAGTCCAAAGAAAGGACCATGAGGGTCATTTGATTATCTTCTGCAAATGGCATCTTTGCTCATGTCCAGAGCCGAGAAGAGAGCAACGGCTCGTGTCGGTTGAGTATAAGAATACCTTTGGTTCTGGGTGATCAAGGAGCAGGGACTCAGGCATTGGTCCTATAATAGGGAGTTTGATTCCAGAGCCCACACTGTGTGTAGAGGTGAGCCCAACTATATCTAGCTGGTATCTCTCAACCTCACGCACCAGCTCTGTCTCTTTCCCCCCCCAGTGAAGTTATGTTCCACGTACCAAGAACCAGTTTCCGCTGAGTCCACTGAGTTCCGCTGATCCCGGTAACCCTCTCCTAGGGAGGCTACATTGCGTTTTAATAGGTGTACTCATAGGGATGCTTTTGGATCATGTTTGTCTGGATCTTCACTCCAGACCTGTTCGCCATACTGGGAGCTAACATCTTCCAACGACATAGCCCTGGAGGTCATGAGACCACACAAGCCCTTCCACTATGACAAGGCCCTGATCCAGGAAGGGTACTGAATGTTGTGGAAGACAAAAATATTGTGTAGTCTGATCTAGGCATAAAGGCCAATTGTTGGCTTGAGGTATTTGTGGAGGTTGTTGAGAATTAATTAGACAGAACCATTTGTGTGTGAGAAGAGGAAGTTGGATATATTTAAAAGCAGAGACAAAAGGGTTTATAGAGATGTTAATAGGTCGCTACTTTGGTTACTCTCTCCCACCGTCAGTGGGAGCATACACTAATGACAGAGAATGTTAACACCCTTACTTGTTCCCTAAAAAATTTTTCCTTCAAGCATCAAGGTTATAAATCAGTGACACACAGGCAGAGAAGAGACAAACAGCTCTGAAAGAGTACATAGTTACCTAAAAACAAAGTGTAAGAGAATTAGAATGAAACATAGAATTAATGTGAAATTAACCACTCTCCAACCATAGCCATTGCTCCTACCAATATGTGTTTTTGGACTTTGGAAGGATGGGTGGGCAGTCCAGGATCAAAATAGTGGCAAATGGTGCTCCACAGCTTTGTAACACTGCAATATTTTTCATGTAGGAACGCAAAGTTTGTGACATGCAAAATCTTTCCTTATTCTTTATGCAAATCCAACCTCAAAACACATCGGTTTTCTGTTGCTTATAACCTCTTTGTTTCCTGAAGCCTATAACAGGCTGTCCCATGTTATTACTCCTCCTAAGGTGTTTGCCCTGTACATGTTCAGTACCATATTATTATTATTATTATTATCTTGCATATGTGTGCTGCATAGGAGAATCAGGCACAGATAGGAATTTCTTTGTCAATGTTAATATTTTTAAACTAACTGTAAAACTGAGGGCAGTGCCCTGTAATGACTGCCAATTAGTGATAGATGCTGTAACTAATGTATATTGAAAATGTGTTTAAATATCATATTGTTGTTATTGAAGCATTATATATATATATATATATATATATATATATATATATATATATATATATATATAGTTCGTATTTAATATTCATATTAAATTGTAGTTTGTGAACTTTTAAACAGTCATTTTCTCTGTAAATGTTTACAGAGTGTTCTAAAAAAAAAAAAAAAAAAGAGGTGATGAATCAAAGTGGTAAACATGCCCCTGCCCCAAACTTTCTGGAACATGTGAGCAACCATTTTAAAATGGGCAAATATTTTTCAAAAGACTACTTTTCTAAGTTAAAACAAATTAAATGTCCTATTTTAAATTTATAACTTCTAAAATAATTTGAACTTCATTGCAATCTGTATTGGGGGTAATTTGTGAGAACTTTCTAGGAAGCCAAATGGTGTCCCCAGAGAATTGATGTTTAGACAAAACTTGACTAGTGTGAGAGAATTCTCTTCTGCGTTTTGGTCGACGTCTGTAAAAGATTACAATGATGATGAGAAGAATGTGTCAGCTCACACATGTAACACCACAAGGGGAATATCCAGTCATGAACATTGCATTTTTAACGCATGAATCTCAGATCATGAAAACTAAATTGGGGATTGAAAGACAATAAAAAGGTGATTCAGAAGAGGCCCGGAAGCCCTTGGTCCAAAAATGTAAACCATGTGTTCATCTGAAATTAAACTGTTGGTCTTCTATGAGCCCAGAAAACAGAGGGAGATTATTTTCCCTCAAAAGCTGATGGGTGTATGTGAAGAGTGAGTTGCTGGTGTAGCCAAGGGTACTAATGTCAGGTTGGTGCTGTGTTTGGATTGGAACTTGTCGAGTATCTGCTTCTTTAAAAGGACATTGTTCCGGCAGCTCAGTTTGTATAATTTCATCAGAAAACGGCATATAAACTAGTTACTCACACAGGTCCCCTTTCCTCCTTTAACATGAACAACTTACATTCAAGTTTATTTAAATATTTCTACAATCTACTGTTGAGCATGTTACAGTTCTGTTCTCTACAAGAACTAAAGATATACATCTGCATATACCATCAATTATAGTATCTACTGTTAAATGTGGTATTGAACATACTGTACACATGGGGGTTCAATATAGGGTGGTTGGATCACTCTTGGCAGCTATACAGGAAAACTCTCTCTGCCTCTCTCTGCATACTCTGCTTATAGTAAGAAATAAATTAATCACAATAAATAGGGCAGGAGTATAGAAGTGGTTTACAGAGTTAAATAATGTTTTGGGTTATATTCTTACATGCAATGTTTCTAATCATATTTAATCACTGAACATTGTTTATGTTAATTTATAAGAATGCTTATTTACTTTACTTTATTACATTTAGCAGACGCTTTTATCCAAAGCGACTTACAATGATAGTACAAAAAATATAAAAATTAAAACATTGAACAATGCAACATTAAAAGATTATGTCTATACGCATCAGATAGTTATACTGGCTAATGCAGGTGTTCTCTAAAGAGCTCAGTTTTTAGGAGTTCCTTAAAAGCGGCGAGGGACTCCGCTGCTCTGGTGGAGGTAGGCAGCTTGTTCCACCATCTGGGAACTATGGAAGAGAACAGTCTGGATTGCTTAGTGCGGATGTTGGGTAAAGCAAGGCGACGTTCAGTGGAGGAGCGCAGGGGCCGAGGCGGGACATAGGCCTTAAGGAGCAAATGCAGGTAGCAAATGTATTTTTTGTACAACCCCTATTCCAATGACATTGGGATGTTGTGTAAACCATAAATAAAAGCAGAATACAATGATTTGCAAATCCTTTTCAACCTATATTCAATTGAATACACTACAAACACAAAATAGTTAATTTTCAAACGGATACATTTTATCGTTGTTTTGCAAATATTCACTCATTTTCAAATTGAGGCCTGCAACACGTTTCAAAAGAGTTGGGACAGGGGCATGTTTACATCACTTTTCCTTTTAACAACACTCAATAAGCATTTGGGAACTGAGGACCCGAATTGTTGAAGCTTTGTAGATGGAATTATTTCCCATTCTTGCTTGATGTACAACTTTAGTTGCTCAACAGTCCGGGGGCTCCAATGTCGTATTTTGTGCTTCAAAACACGCCATACATTTTCAGTGGGAGATGGGTCTGGACTGCAGGCAGGCCAGTCTAGCACCCGCACTCTTTACCACCAAACCATGCTGTTGTAACACGTGCAGAATGTGATTTGCCATTTTCTTGCTGAAAATAATCAGAGGCGTCCCTGGCAGCATATGTTGCTCTAAAACCTGTATGTACCTTTCGGCATTAATGGTGCCTTCATAGACGTGCAAGTTACCCATGCCATGGGCCCTAACACACCCCTATAACATCAAAGATGCTGGCTTTTGAACTTTGCACTGATAATAATCCGGACAGTCCCTTACCTCTTTAGCCTGGAGGACACAACGTCCATGATTTCCAAAAACAATTTGAAATGTGGACTCGTCAGACCACAGGACACTTTTTCACTTTGGGTCAGTACATCTCAGATGAGCTTGGGCCCAGAGAAGCCGGCTGTGTTTCTGGGTGTTGTTGATATATGGCTTTAGCTTTGCATGGTAGAGTTTTAACTTGCACTTGTAGATGGAGCGATGAACTGTGTTTACTGACAATGGTTTTCTGAAGTGTTCCTAAGCCCATGTGGTAAAATCTGTTATAGAATGATGTTGGTTTTTAATGCGAGAAATCCAGTATTGTTTATACCTAGTTGACCGTTTAATATAACATTAGTTAGACATTTCCGATACTTGAACGATAATTCTCTCAAAGCACAGCATATTTACATATGTGTTGTGTATTCAAATAAGCACTTGACACTGAGACAGAAATAACAAAATTCTTTGAATTCTCCAGTGTTAAATCAACACTATTTGTGTTTCATTATTACACTGTGTTATTTTAATACTAATAATGTTGATTTAACACTGGTGAATTTGCTGTGTAGTTCTCAATTAAAGAAAAACTCCATTCTTTGCGTGTCCCACACTGTTCAGCTCTTTCAAGATTGTGACATATTCTATTTTTTCAACAAGAGCCTGCACAATTTTAACTGACCCAAACTCTGGAGTCTACTGCCACCTAGTGGCAACATGGGTGTTTCTGCACAATAATTCAGATCTGAAAATATCATTTAAACTTGTCATAATACCTTTAATTATAGTTAATTCTGCATTTTTTATATTTCATATGAATCTGGGGACATCATTAAAAAAAGATAAAGGCATTTTTACTTGTCAAAATGTATTAAGTGACTGTTATATTTCAAATTGTCATTACATAGCAGAGACTGATTTATTAATATAGTCTAGTTATAAATTAATTACAGATTAATTCAAGGGTAATTAAAATGTACTGTTCAGATGTTATATAATTTACAAAAAAATAAACAATAATCCCATTCCAGCACACTGCCCAGCATTTACTTTAGAGAACCCTCAGTCAAGGTGATGAAATTGTCTTTGTAATGACTCCTCGTCCAAATTCTCTGCACCACTACATCTCACAGATCCTATAGCAGGTTGAGATCTGGGGAATTTGGAAACCAAGTCAAAACACTAACATTTTTATTGTGTGTCTTAAACCATTCCTGTGCGATTTTCTGCATTGTGGCAGGGTGTGTCACCTGGCAGAAAACCCCACTACCATTAAGGAATACCATTGCCTTAAAGGGGTATGCTTAGTCTGCAGCAATGTTTAGGTAAGTGGTACGTGTCAAAATAACATCCACATAAAGGTCAGGACCCTAGATTTTCAATCAACACTTTGCCCAGAGCACGACACTGCCTCCGCTTAATTGTTTCTTCTCATAGAACATCCTGGTGCCATCTTTTTTCCCAGGTAGTCAATGCATGCACATCTAGTTCTAATACTCACATGCTTAACGTATGTGCCCTTAGCAGTGGATGGGGTTCAGTATGGGCACACTGACCAGTCTGCAGCTGCTCTGCACAGTGTTTTCTGATTAGGCTTGTTCGACATGATAATTTTTTTGTTCTTGCACTGTCACAATATGACACTGATATCAATTATACTATATACTAAAATCACATTTTCAAAATTAATGTTTTTATTTATTTAATTATAAAGTTACTAGCAGAGTGTATTATTGCCATTGACTGTCTGTTGCTCTCTCACCAGCTTAGATGATGATGAAATTAAATAAAGGGTAATAAATGGTGTGAATAAAAATGCTGAGATGCAGACTGAACAGCAATACTGAGCAAATAAGGAGGACTGGTTTAAGAGCTAGAATATGTGAAACTATAATTGCACGTATCCAGTCATATAAACTAATTGAGACAGTTGCCATTAGAACCAACTACAACAGCTTTCAAAAATAAATCAAAATGAGTCATCCACAGTAAATCATTCAGAGGTACGTTAAATAAAATGGATATTATGAGAAAAAAAGGCAACATTTAGTGAGGCTTCAGTCAGTTAGCTGAGCGTACACAGACACTGTACATTATACTGGTGAAATGCAATTTTACAAGCTACACCCAGCCCATGCCTTCAGTTATATAGAAGAAATGGTTACACACAGGTTCTTTTAATATTTCAAGGCTAAGTGTTCTAGAGAACTCGTCAGCTATGCGTTTGAAAAAAAAACTGACTGTTGTACGTGGCTAAAGTTCAAAGTGTTCTTGTCTATAAGTTTTTATTCACTGTTTGACAGAAACTTGTGTAACTCAGGTTGTTTAAATTTGTAAAAGTTTGGTCTGTGTTTACTTTCATGCAGTTAACTTTGACTTTAGAGATTGTTCAAACATAAAATGATTTGAAAGAGTTAAAATAAGTCAATATTACTCACATTTGGAGCAGGAATAATGCAGTATCTCATGTGATGGCTTTGAAAGTTTGGAGGTCTCTTCACCAGGTCTCACTGCACCCCTCCCCCCATTTTTTTAAAACTCATTTGCTGACACTGGCTCTTCATAAACAAATTAGTCCGTTTTCCAGCACAAACAGACTGGCACAAATATTTGTGGATATCATCTTTTAAAGGGTAAATATAATCAGATATTTAAATATCACAGACCAAATTCTAAGGTAAGGTTTATGTTGTTGAATGTCATCACATTCTCACAGCATTGTTCCAATATCTTGTGTAAACATTTCACAGACTGCAGACTGAATGCAGTGAATGGGGAACAAGTTATTAATTGATTTCCTTCATCTCAGAAGAATTGTTGGACTCTTCTGTTGGCTGCAGTATTGTGTGACAACTTTCTTTGTGAATGTGAATCATGAATCTTCTCCAAAGAAGGAAATGCACACAGGTCTTTGTAAATGCTTTAATAAAATCAAAACATAGCATGTAAGGGAATCAGTGGCTAATATATGACACCAATGGTTTTAAAATATATATATAAAGAAAAAAACATTACATTGCATTTTGGAGAAAAATCTTTACTGGCCAAATGTGATGATACACTTTTGATGTAACATATGAGCTAAACTAGTGCACATGCTTCTTGACTTGCTAATTATAACCTATGAAATTAAAGGTATTGGTGTAATTCTGGAGCTTCCACAGGTCTTTAGCCACAATACCATTTCTTGATTGAAAGATTTGGGCCAGAGGGGCAGCCATAGGTGACGGTTTGTAATCCGCACACATGGGACCCTGGAGACTTGGAGCACAATTTACAGAATAGGAGAAAAAGAAGGTGCCGTGTTTGAAAACACACTCATCACTCACAACCCCACTTTTCAGAGAAAATGAGCATGTTCCCAGAAGGTCATTGTTAAAGGTATGATCTATATCATACACTTCAAAAGTGAGACTTTCACTCATGGACAATCTGACAGGACCAAAATCAAATGATTCACTCCACTGGGGATTATTATTTTCTTCAATCTTTTCTGTGCGTCGGAGTGCATTGCCATATTTGACTTGTACAATAGCATCAGTTTTGTCAAATACGTCTCCATATAAACCATTGGCATAGAGATTGTACACCCTCAGTGATGCAAGGCCTTTTTCAGGTGGGCAGCAATTGGACATTATATTTTGATTTGCTTCACAAATACAAGCACAACGATCTCTGGCACTGTTCTTGTGGCCTATCTTACAAGACTCAGAGCAGACATTTTTCAAGACATTTTTAAGAATATACTTTTCTACAGCCTTCTTCAGGCCCGCTCTGGCATGGTGTGTTGTCTTTAGCACTGAATGCAGAGGGTAGAGTTTGTACGTCACCACGTCTGGGATGGTCTTCAGTGATTTCAGCCAATTGTTCAGAGCTGTTTTATGTGAAGTGCTGGAAAAGAGAAGATCCTCACCATTGATGTTTCCTCCTACAATCTCTGTCTGTCGCTCACTAAACATCGAGCTGAACTTTTCATTGGTCTTCATCTTGGACTGTAGTTTGCTTGGACTGTAGTAGACAGTGTTTGCTCTCTGTGCTCAATGTGGCAGTTTTGTATGTTCCTGAAGCCTCCACCTCCAGACAGTCTTTGACATCAGTGTCTCTGAGGCCGCTCATTGCTGCTTGGCAGGTTTTGATTGCTGTTACTGCTTTCATCTTCCCACCCAACTCCACATTTGTGATATAGTGTGTGCCAAACCTGTCAATTATTTCTTCATAAGCTTGTGAATTAGGGTTTTTTGGAAGAGACTGCACAGCCTGAAGAAACTCCTGATGCAGTGAGGGTGAGTTTGTTATCTGGTACCTGTGAGGGAATTTTAAATTCTTAACATTTAATAATACAATAAAATGTTATACTACCTAAATTAGGGCTGCATGATATTGGGGAAAAATTACACTGAGATTTTTCAGGGTTTTTTTATATATTTCGCAATGTTGATTTTTTTTTAATTTGTTTTGATCAGTTTCACCAGTCAATGATCCAATTCATGTTAATAATAATGCACATTTCTTACTCTAAATAAGGGGCTCATCTGTGAATATGAATGGGGTGTCTAGAAGGGATAAAGTATAAAGGGATAATTTTTTTAGAACATTTACCGCATTTCTACCAATTTTTAGATTTTTCACCTTTCATTTTCTAACAAATATAACTTTGTAGACGGGTGACATAGTCTTTGATTGTGTTTTCAAATGTGCACAATTGTATATTTCAGCCAAGCCCGATGACAAACACAGATTAAAGAAAATAGAGGACTGTGTAAAAGACGTGAAAGGCTGGATGTTGCGTAACTTCCTCCTTCTAAACAGCAACAAAACAGAGGTCCTGCTTTTGGGTCCAAAAGTGACAAGAAATAAATTATCAGATTTAATTTTAGATCTAGCTAACTTTCCAGTTAAACCTGGTTCAGCAGCAAAAAATCTTGGTGTCATAATTGACCCGGATTTATCATTTGATCAACACATAGGTAGTATCACTAGGACAGCTTTTTTACATCTTCGCAATATTGCTAAGATTAGAAATGCCTTATCCCTCCAGGACGCAGAAACATTAGTACATGCCTTTATTACTTCAAGGCTTGACTACTGTAACGCACTACTGTCAGGATGCACCAGCAGCAATTTAAGAAAACTTCAACTAGTTCAAAATGCTGCAGCTAGGGTCCTCACTAAAACTAGAAAATTTGAACATATCAGCCCAGTTTTATCATCACTTCATTGGCTGCCTGTTAAATTCCGCATTGACTACAAAATTTTGTTATTAACATATAAAGCTCTACATGGGCTTGCTCCTGAATATCTTCAAGATACAATTTCCTATTATGAGCCTCCACGTTCACTCAGATCACAGAATACTGGATTTTTAAATGTTCCCAGAATTCAGAAGGCCTCAGCTGGGGGAAGAGCCTTTTCTTATAAAGCCCCCCAACTCTGGAATGATCTTCCAAAAAATGTTCGGGACTCAGACACAGTCGCAATCTTCAAATGTAGGCTAAAAACTCATTTGTTTAGTTTATCATTTGGTAGCTAATGCTCCCCCATAGATAAAGGCGGCAGATCCGGGGGGTCCATGGACACAGGGAATTATAGTATACTGAGACGCTGGTGCTGTCGTCCCGCCGCTTCTCGCGATCACTCAAACCTGATCACTCAAAGCTCCCGTGTCTGTGTGTCCTCCTGGTTCTCTCCTTTTAGTTAAAGCTGTCATAGTCAGATCTGCCGGAGTCATTAGCCACACTCTGGAAATTTTCATATTTTCTACTTTACAAACACAAAACAGTTCAAAACTAATTCCATCCCTTTACATCTTTCCGAGTAAACGACTGCCCACCTGTCTGTCTGGACACTGATGGATGACTGTCGAGATCCTCCTCCACGCTTCAGACCAGCTGCCCACGCTCCAGCAACCACCAAGTGCCTTGAAGCTGTCCCTACACTGAAGTTCTCATGGACTACTAACTATCATCACCAGTAGATTGACCAGAGGAGGATGGGTCACCCCTTGTGAGCCTTGGTTCCTCCCAAGGTTTCTTCCTCAGCTGGGGGAGTTTTTCCTTGCCACTGTCGCCCCTGGCTTGCTCACTTGAGGGTTTTACATTTGTCTTTACATTTCATGTCAAATCTTGTCTTACTGGAATTCTGTGAAGCTGCTTTGTGACAACATCAGTTGTGAAAAGCGCTATATAAATAAATTTGATTTGATTTGATTTGATTTTTCAGCTGTTTTTTTTTTTTTTTTTTTTCTGAGGGGTGGTATATATATCATGAAAAATGAAACTATACAACTGTTTCAGTCAAAAAGCAAGTGTGGTCTTAGCTGTGTTCTATGTGAAATTGCACATCTAGTGACAGTCATTATTTTAGCTACATATAACTTTATAAATGGAAAATATATAAATGCAAGAATTTAGGGCTTTTTTGTTTTATAGAACACTTCAAGTTTAAATAATTGCAATAATGTTAGTATACTAAGTGTTATATAAACCTAATTTACATGGTTTTAAAATATATCACATTTAGGAAAATAATAAAATAGTGCATAAAATGCCATATTTTAAATTGTGTTTTACCATTCTTAAAATGATCACAAACAAAAATAACTCACTTGTAGAAACTACATTGGACGAGATGTTTGGTGAAGCTGAACTTGTCTTGCTTTGACTTCTCCATACTGAACCGTGCTTCACGGGAATGAGTGCCTCCTACTGATTCAGAAGCAATAAACTTCACATCAAGTCCAATTGTCCAGTTATTCTTGATTGATGAGGTGGAATCTTTCACAAGAGCTTCACTCGACTCGTAGATCTTGCTGGAAACCTTCATTGAACACTTGGGTAGTGTCCTCCAGAACACCACAGCAGCAGGAACCTTCTGCTTCATGTTATTTAGATACAGATTGTTGAACATTTTGCAGCTGCCATTCCCTATGTCCCACTTTTCCATGTCGATGACATATGACCCTTTTCTCTCCATCTTCACAACGTCAAAGCCCTCTCCACCGAGATTGTGCCCAGGAACAAAGTCAGCATTTTCACAGTCTGCTGGAGAGCCTAGTTCCATCTCTTCTTCACCATTGACCAAGAACAGCAGAGAGCAGCAGATCCAGCTGCTCACAAGACAGTGCCACATCTGCCCCATCATCTTAAGCGAAAAAAAAAAAAAAAAGACTCATTAAGTACTTCCTTAAGCAACAGAACCAAGTCAATTTTGGCCTATGATGCCCACAGTATTGAAACACCATATTATATCATTAATATTTGGTCTAAATGTTGAATCCTTGTAAAGAGCTTCATCACAACTTACTTGAATTTTGTATCTTCATCTGCAATGTGTGTTATACAAAACCACATAAGTTAAATACTACTGGGAGAGGGAGGGACCTTTTGTGTTTGATCTTTGACATACATCAGATCTTTATCTTTGTTTATTTATGGTTATTCACCTAGTCACATGTTCAACATAAATGTCATTATTTACCCATTTTTCATTTCTTACCATCTCTTTTATTACATTTACATTCTGAGAAGTATTTGAAGAATTTTATTTGGTTTTATGTTTTGTAAAGTACATTCTTAAAGTTTAAAGCTGTTTAAGAGACTTCCCTAACACAGAGTGAGCATCACTGATCTAACTGAGTTTATTCTTTTGATAAAGAAGCACTGAGAAGTATGTGTATTCAAACTCTCTGTTCTTGAGTTTATGTCATCTCAGACTAGCTAAATTCAGACTAGCTGCCACCCCGAGTGGGATATAAACCACCAAATGCTCAGAAACTGGATTCGAATTTATGTTGTAACTTTTTATTTTTTAAATGACTTTAAACTTTACTGAGGATGTGTTCAGTTTAGAGCTTCATTACGTTCTTGATTGTTTGGTTTTCTTTGGCTATTTGTGTATATCCTGTGCTTATCTGTCAGAAAAATCTTTACACTTAGGTTTGGAAGGTAGATGGGTTTCGTGTTTGTTTTTTATGTTTACTTCAGTCACGCTGTATCAAAGGTGTGATTCTTGCAACTGATTCAGCTTTATAATCCTCTGGCCAGCGCCAGAGAGGGGCCACTTATCAGCTCTGGAGTTGATCGCATAGTTCATTGTGTAGGAAACTGGATAAATTAAGAGACAGATCAGCCCTTACCATTTTTACATTTTGCTTAAATACTTTTTTTTTAAATGTGTTAAAATTAATGTACAAGATAAAAGACATTTCCACTTACAAGCATGAGAACAGAGAGAGAAATGTGACTCCTGAACCAAGAATGGCAAAAATAGAAAACAACTAAGCTAGAAATCTGTACAATAGAAGCACAGTTCGAGATCCCCTCTGACTGCTGAGTGCCTCCATGCTGTCTTCAGTGTTATTTTTTTAAGCTCACTTTTATTATGCTTAATAACAATGTCCACAGAATATATACCCCGATCAACCATAACATTATGACCAAAACTGTCCTCTCTGTCAGGTCCACTGACCTCACCAGTCAGACTCTAGTCTGAATGTTGCTCTGCATACTTTATAGACCCCCCCCCCCCCCCCCCCTTCGACTCCCACAGAGCAGGTATAGTTTGTGAGGTGTATCATTCTCAGTGCTGCAGTGGTGGTGTTGTGCTGGTGCGAGTGTATCAGACACAGCCGTAGCTGCTGGAGTTTTTAAACCCCTCAGGATCACTGCTGGACTGAGAATAGACCACCGACCAAAAACGTCCAGCTGACAGCGTCCTGTGTCACTGATGAAGGACTAGAGGAAGAGCGACACACACTGTGCAGCGACAGATGAGCTACTGTCTCTGACTTTACATCTACAAGGTGGACCAACGAGGGAGGAGTGTCTCATAGAGTGACAGCGAGGTTAGACACACAGTGACTACACAGCAGTGGCAATTGCTCTAAGACTGCAAGGGTAGCTCAGCTTCCCCTAAAATGTAAAAAAAATAAGTGATCATATATATATTGTTGGGTGTACATGTCATTGAATAAATATGCACTACAACACGCTCAACTTTTGTTCAGAATCAGCTTCTTATCACTGGTAAAGATGCGGCTTTCCTCTCAATCATTCCCGCAGCTTCACAGTGCTTTAAACAGTGAGAACGCTGAGCGTCCACAGAGTTCAATAGCGAAGCAGCGAAGTGCAGCAAAACGAGTCATTGGATAAATGCTGGGCTTTGTCCTGCCCATCGGACGCTCAGCATCTCTGGGGGTCTATGGGGCAGTGGGCTGGCCTTGGCTGGCCCAGACGCTCAGCTTCTGCATGATGATTGGATGACCTGTCTGAGGCTGAATCCCTTTTTGATTGACAGCGAAATGAGCGAATCAGCGATCCTTTGGTGTAAAGATCCGTGGGAGCACAGGAGGACACACTTTACATGGGCCAAGGCCGTTTAAGCAGCCTAGCTCTGCTGGCCATTGAGAGGACACTAGTCAAGTCCCTGGAAAAGACGCCTTGTTGGTATGACAGGGTCAAAGATAATTTCCTTTTATTTTTTAATTATTTAACACCCACCACTGGAATAACAGAGAGATTGTTTGGTGTGAGTTTTAGTGGAGTCTGTGTGTGCTGGGTGTACAGGGTTTGCATTGTGAGTGTACACAGCTGAAGCAGCAAAATTGCTTCTCTCTCAATTTTTTAAATAAAAAATCAAATTGATATTTTCAAAAAAACACAGAACCATAGAAAATGTATGTATGATTAAAATGGAGTTGTTTTCCCCATTGCTTTCTTTTAAGCAAACTGCCCAAAGTGGCCACCAGGAATTCCCTTCTGGGATTGCTTCTGACTTTACAATGTGTACAGGCTTATATGCTGTAAAAATTTGATAGTATTCTGGCACAAGAAAATCACAAGCAACACTCCAACTCATCCCAAAGATAGAGGGTTATTAGAGCGAGATTTGAACCCACAACCTCCAGTGTCCCGGGAGCTGCGTGACTACCTGCTGTGCCACCGTGCCGTCCACCATTGGTATAATGTGTATCATTAAAATTTCTTTAAATTTCAAAACAATATTTCAATTTGTCTTCATAGAACTTTGGACTTGGAGTCCATTTATGAAAATTTGTAAGCAGTTTTATACTTTGTTTATCTGAATAGCATGGCCAGTGAGCCATGCCATCATTCCTGACCTCTTGTTGTGGTCTTGATTCCTAAATACAAATACAAAAATTGATGAACTAAATAAAATTTTTTTGTAACATTTATAACTGATGAAATCCCATAGAGGGTTAAGATTAAGATTAATTTTATTAGTGTTGCAACAATTTATAAAAATAGTTGTCAGCTATTCATTCATTCATTATCTGTAACCATCCATCCATTATCTGTAACCGCTTATCCAATTCAGGGTCGCGGTGGGTCCAGAGCCTACCTGGAATCATTGGGCGCAAGGCAGGAATACACCCTGGAAGGGGCGCCAGGGCAACACAGACACACACAATCACACCTACGGACACTTTGGAGTAGCCAATCCACCTACCAACGTGTGAAAACCCACGCGGACACGGGGAGAACACACCAACTCCTCACAAAGTCACCCGGAGCAGGAATCGAACCCACAACCTCCAGGTCCCTGGAGCTGTGTGACAGCGACACTACATGCTGCGCCACCGTGCCGCCAGTTGTCAGCTATATATAGAGAGGGAAAAAAAATAAAAAAAATAAAATTATATATATATTATTTTATTTTTTTTTTTTCCTCTCTCTGTAACCCTTATCCAGTTCAGGGTCGCGGTGGGTCCAGATCCTACCTGGAATCATTGGGCGCAAGGCGGGAATACACCCTGGAGGGGGCACCAATCCACATACCAAACGTGTGTTTTTGGACTGTGGGAGGAAACCGGAGCACCCGGAGGAAACCCACGTGGACATGGGGAGAACACACCAACTCCTCACAGACAGTCACCCTGAGCGGGAATGGAACCCACAACCTCCAGGTCCCTGCCGCCCATATATATATATAACACAGATTTCTGTTTTTATCACTCTGGGCATGTGCAGCTGCAGTCTGAATTTGAGAGCTATAAATATACAGACGTTGTGTCTAATACTAATAGACTCTAATCTCAACTTTCAAAGGATCTGTTGCTTTAAAGTCTGAAGACTAAAACAAGCCCAAACACACACAATATTTAACTGTCTAGTTTTAATGTAGCATATATTCAAGTAAACCAACTAATTTATTAATTGAAAAAAATTAACATATTAATTGATTATAACAGTAATAGTTGCAGCCCTAAGTTATATATAATTGAAAATGAGTGGACAGTGAATCTAAGCAAATGTTGGTTATGTTTGAGTATATGACAGGTGTGAAACTCGTGCATGAGTTATTTGCATCTCTGCTGATAAAGCTTCTAACAGCAGTACTACCCCTTACTGAAACCATACAGGCAAAGCTCAAAGATAAAAGAGTATAGTCGTGTGAGTGTTATAAACATATTTTGTCACTTTTATTTCTTTGCCATTAAGAATTATATGGTCAGCCTCAAACCAGAGAATTTCAAGAATAACTTAAGATTATTATTTGGAAAGTGTACATCTGTTGAATATTAAAATTCTTAGAATGTCCAGAATGGGTGATATTTGATGGGATATTTTGTATTCAAGTGAATTTTGAAAAATTAAGTGATTATATTTAATTAAATTCGCAATGACATTTTTCAGTAGAAAGCAAAACTGTAAAATATAAACTAATATAAAAAAACTGCACTGCAGTTTGTTTTGGATCATTTAATTTGTTTAATTGTTCAGGAAAATCTGATATGGAAAAATTTATACACATAATTTAAGGCTATACACATCATACATGAAAAGATTTGGCTAGCAACAATATTAAGTCCGTCAGGTGTGTCTAACTTCTACATTGTAGAACATGCTCCTTATCTTCTTTAACCTCCATACAGATATAAAATATTGACTGAGCAGACACCTTAGCTCACACACACCAGGCTTTGAGATAATGCATAACTGGAGGGAGGTCATTTGCCTAGTTGTGTGGTTCTGAATGTCAATGAAATGTAGTTCAGTCGTTCTAAAAGACGCTACAATGAAGGCCCTGCAGTTCTTCATAGTTCTTCATCTACAAACAAGTTTTGCCTTTGTCCATCATCCTGTTTTTCAAGGTAATTTAAAAATCTTACATATTTAAAAGGCTTTTGTTAAAGTAATTTGAATTAAATACTGTAGTTTTGAGGATAACTTTAGATAATGACAACGTCTCATGAGAAGGAAAAAGGTTCTTAATTTAATGTAGAGCAATTTAAATCCAAGTAAGTTTGGGTAATTTATACTTGTCTATCCATCATGAAATTGTAGCACAGTGCGAACATTGTTTTTGAATTAGGTCAAAAAAGGAAAGCAGCACAAATGGGTACTCAGGGTTTTGTACTGACAATATTAACATCATTTTGAAAACAACTTGTTGGATATTGATATATGATTAATATTATTCAAAGAATATGTTCAAATCTGTTTCATACAGTTTTTGAGGAACATGGAATGGACCATATAAGAAAATAAACTTTCAAATACTGTAGGGTTTTGCATCAATAAAAGCTGATTTTATCAATGTGCTGCATTTGAATAGAGCATACTCAATTAACTATCTCTACTCATAGGAATAAACCAAAGAAACTGGTGTGCTGCTTCTGGCTACAGATCTACAGAGTAAGAGCTTTTTATCTTTGCACTTTGTTAGAACATAAAACATCTTGATGAGAACTGTGAGCTATTTTTATATAGAGGCTTCATGTTTTAACTGTTGAATTTTAGCAGGTCTTATACTTAATTAATTCAGGTCATTGAAATAATATACTGTTTCTTTTTTAATCCAAAGGCCAGAAGATGCCACAGAAAATATTCAAATTTTCCCTCAAATATGGCCCTCAATTCAAAATGCACCAGGCTATCAGGATATTTCGATAGCCAGAGGCTACCAAACTGACACCTCAGGTTCAGGCTTAAATGCTTTTGAGGTAAATGTCACATTTAGCCTCAAACAAACTAACAATGACCACCAGAATATCATCATCCTGGAAGACGATCCAGTAGTTGTAGAGTCTGCTTTCTTCCTTTTTGAGAAACATCCCTCAGAGTCAGCATTGCTAAGAGTTCACAATGGGATGCTCCATGTAATTAAAGGTACTGAAGCTCATCTGAAAAAGCAATGTAATGTAACACTAGTTGGCCATGGCAACAGAGGAAAAGATGGCACATCCAATCTTAGTGGTTACTCTCCTGAGGATATTGCTAAAGTAGTTTGTGACCTTGGGCAACACATACAGACACTTAGTTTGGTGGGCTGTCATCTTGGGAGTGATCTTCCTTTTGCAAAGAAGCTTCTGAGTGAGCTGAGAAGCAGAAATGTAAAGACGGAATTACATTTGTGGAGATCTGTGATTTCTGTAAGCCCCACAGGAGAGCAACTTTCAATGGATGGAGATGTTTGGAGACTCGGTGACAATAGCAACAAAGTCATAGCCTGGTTAGATGATACCAGAACCCTTCAGACTAGAGTGGATTATGAAAATCGAGGCAAGATTGTTCACGACTACAAAGGACGTCCACTTTACGTGCAGATTCTAGAATGGCCAACACATCCACAGATGTTTGTGTCTGCTGAATTGCGCAAGAAGTATCCATCTATTGACTGCCTAGAGGGCCTGACGTGGAGTCTGTTTTTTGAGGAGCATGGAAAAAGGCGAGCACCAGATTTCATCCCCGTGAATGGAGTCTCACCTGTGTGGCTGAGCAATCAAGAACCAAAAGAAGAAGTCTCAGTTAAACACATTACCAGTATCCTGGACCTCGTTGTTGAGATCAGATACCATGCAAGAGAGAATGTAGATAATGATGTCTACTATGTTCTCAACAACTTTGTGTTCAAGGTTGAGAAAAGAACATTCTCCACTTCCCTCGTG
Organism: Hoplias malabaricus; assembly: GCF_029633855.1. Lineage (NCBI taxonomy): Eukaryota > Metazoa > Chordata > Actinopteri > Characiformes > Erythrinidae > Hoplias > Hoplias malabaricus. The sequence goes on from NC_089805.1 coordinate 44,268,472, forward strand.
GGTAAATACACAAATTTCAAAAACCAGCAAGAGGTTCAGATGTTTTTAGGCACTTTTGAGACCCAGAAAGAACGCTACACCATTGCAGAGCTGAGACAGGGCTTGGAAGCGTCTAAGTTTAATGAGTTCTGCCGGCAGACATTTCAGATGAAGCACTGCGAGGATAACTGTGGTAATTGGGGGCGTTTCTTTATGGAGGCTGTCTTCTCAGCTTCGATACGAAACTTCCGCACTTTCTCGCTCTTCCTCATGAGTGTAATCGCATGCGAGGTCAGCCGCTCCAAAGGCACAGATGAATCAATTTGCTCTGCTTTTGTTGGAGATGACTACCCTATGGTACATGAAGATCCTTGGCCTTTCCATGGTCGACGAGGCTTTTATGGCTGTACTCTAGATGATGACGAGAAGCTGACCAAGCGTGAGAGGGCCTTTTGGCTGCATGAGGTGGTTGCTAAAGAGAACTTTCTGTATAGCAGGTCAAAGCAGATGATGTCTGGCGTAGATCATGACCAAGAAACAGAGCTTGATATCTTTGGTAAAGTGAAGGTGATGAATAAGTATGCATTCACATCATTTGTGGAATTTTTCCGTGGGACCATTGAGGGAAAGAAACTCTCTCGTGGGTGCATTGGGCCATCTGTATATGACCCTTATGAATAATCTGAAAGGAGCGATGTATTGCTGTTGTTTCTCTTTTTATTTGGTGTTTTTTCATAGCTACACTCCACATTTTGTGGAAGTTTTACGATAAATGGACAAGCAGAATTGGCCCAAAATTATTTTTTCATTCATCTACTCATTCTTATCAGGGTCACAATATTTCCTGAGCATAACCTGAATCTCTGGGCATGAGGCAGAAACAATTCACCTACCACTTGTTCTTGGACTGTGGGAGGAAACCAGAGCACCTTGAGGAAACTGGGAGGACATGCCCAGTTTCTGTCCTGTGTAAAGGTTTGAACCAGAATCCTGAGTCCCTTCAGCTCTGTGACAGGATTTCTCTGTTCTTTATTTATAATTTCCCTTTACAACTGTTTTCCAGCAGTGATAATATACTTTCTGTAATAAACATATTTAAGAAATGGGCATTTAGTTTCAAAGCAGCATTAATTTCCACATTTCAACATCTTTGTCCCAGTCTTATTTTTACTCTCTAATCTTTGCATGTTGCACTTTAGAGGTGTGATAATCCACTTCCTTTATTTGTATGATCATCAAAAATTGTGTTATGTCTTGTTTTTCCTTAGAGTGTATGTACTAGATCGTGCAAGATAACGTGACACATCCCTATTTTCAAACCTGTGAAAACAGCTTTTGAGGATCATACAAAAAAAGAGGTGGACTAACACCTGTCAGAAGTGTGACATGCAAATGGTATCCAATACAACTTAGAACAGTACAAAGATGGCATTTAAAAAATTACCTTAAATAATACCTTAAATGGGTCTTATACAAACGTTTCCCACAAATTCAAACTCAGTAATGGGGCCTTAATGAAACATCTGTAATATTCATTCATTCATTTTCTTTTCCACATGATCTTTTTGAGGGTTGCAGTGGCAACAGGTTGAGGAAAGAAACCCAGGCATATCTGTCCCCTGGGGGATCCCCAGGTGTTCTCACGTCAGCTGGGAGATATAATTTCTTCAGCATGTCTTGGGTCTACCCTGGGGCCTCCTAGTTGGATGTGCCTGGTATACCTAGAGTGCGCAGCAAATTCTCCAGTGTTAAATCAACACTATTAATTTAACACTGAGAGTGTTAAATTATTACACCAACAGTGTTAATTTAACACTAATAGTGTTGATGTAACACTGGTGAATTTACTTTACAAAAGCAAAATTTTCAAATGGAACAAGTATACTGCCCATTATTAAACTTGAAAACACCAACATTATATGTGTAGATGATGTGCCACACATTGTTTTTGGACAAACAACATGAACAGATTTGACCCTGTAATAATATCATTCACCTTCTGTTCTTCTTTCCGTACTACCATTTGCACTTCTGGTAGCTAACTGCATTTCATTGCCTTGTAATTGAAAATATATTTGAATCAATCTATCTATGTATGTATTATTCACCAGCTTCTTACTTGAATTCTCCCTTGCTAGCTACAAAGCTGCATGCTAGCTTTTGAAAATCTTTTTTTAGGGAAATTTTATTCCATTATATCCATTCAAAACACCATTTCGTATTCATACGTTTAGTTCCACATTAAATTGGTCTGTTTACAAGTCTTATTGCCAATATTTGCCAGCTTCTTACTTGAATAATTAATCAGTTTTAATCAGACATTATTATTATTTCACACTTCCCCATTTAAAACACACAACCACGTGTACATCATGTCACTAAAACAGGGGTGTCAAACTCATTTTGGTCTGGGGGCCGTATATAATGGTGCTCGTTGTTGTTGTTCTTTGTACTGAACATGGCTCTGGCCCCAGTTCTCAGAGATCAGTTTTCCTTGTGGCATGTTCTGTTTTTTTAGTCAGCCATAGGCCCAAGGAGCGTTTCAACCTCTTTAAAATCTCTCTAAAGCATTACATCTCAGGGTAATGTTATGAGCTGCCACTGTGAGTTGGATTATAACAAATGTGAAAGCTGCTGTAACTGCAGAGATTTTGCTAGTGGTGAGTTTGTGCAGGAATGCTGCATCTCGTGGTGATTGACAGATCTCTCTAGCTGAACAGGGACAGAAAAATTGCCTGGTTCCACTTCAAAGATGCTGTTATCTTTCAAACACATGGCAAGCATTTCCTCTCATTTTACTTCAACTCTGGATATGGAGCTTTATAGAAGGGCACTGCCTTTTAGGTCCGCTTGGCCAATTCATTGCAGAAGGACACTGTTTGCATCAGCATGTGTGTGTACTGGCTATGCAGTGGGCTTGGACTTTAATGTGATTGGGCAGAGTTAGGGATCTCAGGCCGAATCTCCAGTAGACTTCCGCTCTGGACTGGGCACTTCTCAGGGAAGACAGTGTTTTGTATTGAACAGGGGGCTGTTTTGGAAAAATTTGTCATAGATAGATAGGATTCAACTTTATTGTGATTGCTCAGTACAAGGAAATAAATTGCATTTAGCATCTACCAGAAATCCAATGTAGTAGCAGAGGTGCAAAAATATGAACTCTTTTCATGTATTTGATGAATATGTTTAAAATTTCAAAACATTAAAGGGGGGATGCCCATTAATTTTAATGTCAGTTTGTGGGTGTCATGTATTCTTATGGGCAATGACATACTGTAATATGTTGTCAAGGGTCATTTGAATTGTAACAACAGTGAAATGTTGTAGTGTTAAAATAGAGACATTTTTAGTAATGTACTATAAATGACTATGTAAAAATGTACATAAATGAGAGACTAGTATCACAGGCAAAGCAATAATACATGTGCTGTTGTTTCATATAGAATAATTTGCTGAAAACCTCGTTTTGGAATTGTAAATAAAAATGAACTAGCATAAATTCTTAACAGAAAAATTGAAAAAGTCAAGACACACTGCCTGGCAGTTTTTTTGAGAATTACATACAAGAATATTCATATAAATGTTTTTTTTTGTGCTTAAAAACGTTTTCTTTTTTGAATCCTTGATCAATACATAACAGCTGCACCTATCGGTTCACTTCATGTAAATAGTGTCCTTATCTGCTAAAGTCAGTAAGGCATGACTTGGTATCTGCACACTATACATGTTCACGGTTTTACAGGCAGTTAAGGATTTTAAATCTGTCGCCATCATGTGGCCCCTTAAGGAATTTTAGACTCATGGCTGTTTAAAGGTGTGGTTCACTTAAACATCAGATAGCAATGGAAAAATATGAAGGACACACAATAGCAACATGAGGAATACAGTGCGTGCTAATATGAAAACCTATATTTTTCATGTCACTCAATCACTTAACAGAAATACAGTTTGTGTGTTTTCATGCTCAGTCACGAGATTTTGTGGCTGTATAAAACATTCATTCATTCATTTTCTGTAACCGCTTATCCAATTCAGGGTCGCGGTGGGTCCAGAGCCTACCTGGAATCATTGGGGGCATTTTTTGCTCATTATTTTTAAATTACATGATGCATTTAGCAGTATCCCTGAAACAATAATGTTCAGCTTTTTTCAGTATCCAGTTAAAATAGTACATCTCTTATCTTGTTTGTCATTGTTGATATAGTTTAGTTTGAACTGAGAGGTGCAAATTGTGATTGTGGGTGGAGTGCACCCTGAGGTGACTGAGAGTTGAGTGGAGTAAACTCTGTGGTGATTGACAGCTGAGGAGAGTAAACTCTGAGATGATTGTAGGCAGTGAAAGCGTTTCTAAACATGTGTAGCTACCTTTTCCAATAAGTGATTTCCTCTACTTATAAAAGTGCATAGTTTTGACATAAGCATGTATAATCTGTTATACACAGCATGTAAAGCCAATGCCCCGCATGGCCTCGAGGTGTATAACATCCCCGGCTTTTTTGTTCTTTTTACTGAGCTCAGTCTAACACCTTAGAATAAGTAAAAGTAGTGTTTGTAATCCAAATATCATCATCCAGCAATATGCTTTATTCCTATCAATTTCTCTGTGCTTTTTGAAGTATGGTTGAGGTAATTGTCCTGCTGGAACATCCATGACCTAGGATGCAAACCCAGCTTTCTGACAATGGACCCTACATTGTGACCCAAAATCCTTTATTAATCTTCAGATTTCATGATTCCTTGCACACAGTCAAGGCAATCAGTGCCAGAGGCAGAAAAAAAAAAAATATATATATATATATAAATAAACCCTAAAACACCATATTTCACTGTAGGTACTGTGTTCTATTCTTTGTAGGCCTCATCCCATCGGTAAGCAGCAGAATGATGTGCTTTACCAAAAGGTCTCATCTGTCCAGAAGGATTTTGGCTTACCCACAAACAGCAAACAGCAGTCTAGCATTTTTATGACTCTGTGTCAGCAGTGGGGTCCTCCTGTGTCTCCTGCCATAGCTTTTCATTTCATTCAATTGTCCACAGATAGTTTGCGCTGACACTGATGCACCCTGAGCCTACAGGACAGCTTGAATTTCTTTGGAACTTGATTGGGGCTGCTTATGCACCTTCTGGACTATCCTGCGTTGCAATGTTTCATCAGTTTTTCTCTTCTGTCCACGTCCAGAGAGATTAGCTACAGTCACATGGGTTGTAAACTTCTTGATTATTTTGTGCACCGTGGACAAATGAACATCACGATCTCTGGAGATGGACTTGTAAACTTGAGATTTGTATTATCAGGGATTTAGACATGTGTAATGTGGTAGAGATACAGAATACTAAGCAACCAGTAGGGGGAGTTCTGTAACTATAAGAGGGGAGTTCTTGTTCAATGAAGGGGAGTCTGGAGTAGTGTCTTACCGAGCTGGTCACGTCTGATTATTCAAGCCTTCATAACACAATATAATTTTGGTTCTCAAGTCCTCAGACAGTTCTCTTCTCCTCTTTCTGTTCTCCATGCTTAGTGTGGCACATACAGACACACAATGCAAAGATTGAGTCAACTTCTCTCCTTTCTATATGGTTTCAGGTGTGATTTTTATATTGCCCAAACCTGTTACCTGCCACAGGTGAGTTTAAATGAGCATCATATGCTTTCATGCTTAAAGGTTATTTACCCAAATAACCTGAAAAGTTTTTTTGTGTTGTTCCAATAAATACAAAGGAAATAAACATTTATATAACAAAATGTGTAATTGCAATAATTTTCTGGGAGAAATACTTAATTTTCTGGAAAAACATCAGGGGTGACATCACTTTCGGCCATGACTGTGTGTATATATATATACAGGGGTTGGACAATGAAACTGAAACCTGGTGGCCAATCTTAATTAATTGCACATTGTACCAGTAAGACCATGTGCATCCAATGGTTCAAACATTGTGTCCTGAAGGTGGTGCCATGTATCAGGACGACAATGCACCAATACACACACCAAGACTGGTGAAAGATTGGTTTGGTGAAGTTGAACATCTCCCATGGCCTGCACAGTCACCAGATCTAAATATTATTGAGCCACTTTGGGGTGTTTTGGAGGAGCGAGTCAGGAAACGCTTTCCTCCACCAGCATCACGTAGAGACCTGGCCACTATCCTGCAAGAAGAATGGCTTCAAATCCCTCTGACCACTGTGCAGGACTTGTGTATGTCATTCCCAAGACGAACTGACGCTGTATTGGCCGCAAAAGTAAATTATTGTGGTCTAAAACCAGGTGTTTCAGTTTCATTGTCCAACACCTGTATGTATGTATGTATGTATATATATATATATATATATATATATTATTTACTACTAAGCATGTCTGGATGGATGCAAACTGCATTTCGTTGCTTTGTACTTGCGACTCTGAACATTTCCGAAATAGTCTGTCTGTATGCAACTTGTGAAAGGGCAAATCCGGAAAATGTCTGGAATTGATTCTGCTGACCTTGTTCATAAGTGGAAATGGTTATAGACTGCACTTTTATTGCCAGTGTTCTGACGAGTTGTCCTGCCATTGTGTAGTTTAATATGTACAGTTAGATAAAACAATAAATTAGATACTGTGATAAGCTAAATGTAGAAAATACTGCATATGAAATATAAACAGGATATATGCATAGCCTTAATCCCCTTATTAAAGAATTTATAAAATAACAACAATGAAAAGAAATGCTTTTAGCTGCAAAGTAGCACAACTCATCAGAACACTGGCCACCTCTCAGCTTTCCTCTGTAGCATAAGCATCCAAACCCATTCAAATGACAAATAATGATAAGAACAAATACCCATAAAAAACTTGCATCAGAACATATGCACGTCACTTGTAGCACAGTCCATTATTGAAGGACTCTGACAGATAGTTTAAGAGAGGGTGTGAGTATATGTGGGGCCTATTCATACAGAAAAAACTTTGCCTTTAAATTGTATTTTTTTATTCCTGGTTGTCTACATGTAATTAATTTAACTGAAATTTTAAAACTTTAATTGACTGTTTCCTTAATGCTGTAAATGACATGGATACTGTGATAAATATTGCTATCATCTTATCACCCAGGCCAAGTGTCCATGACTAGTTTTTCCATTATCTGTAGTTACCTTTTACAAGTTTACAAGCACCGATGATGTTTTTTTAATAGCCATAAAAATAAAATTTAAGTGATGGGTGTTCATTTAAGCACTTCAACTTTGTCTCATTCTATTTGACTTCAAACCTTATGTATGCTGCACCTTAGACAAGTGGCAGGTAACTAAAGAAAATGTGAAAAAGAAGATGGGGAAACCACAGCTTATTATGATCGCACAAATAAAGGAAATGACCTAATGCATGTCTAAAATGAAACATACAAAATGTGTGCAACAAAAACTAGAATGGCACAAGATGATATTGAATATAAACTTAGTGGTCATATTCCACGCCTTTCTTCATAGTTTTGGGTCATAATGAAACTTCTTTGGCCTGCTTTGGTTAAAACCCACAGATTCAGAGGAAGATGATGATGACGATACAGAGGAGTGGTCTGTTAAATGCCCTCAGACCTCAAGCCAAGTTTCAGACCAGAAACAATTGTAGTTCCCCTAAATGTGGAAACACTGTTGTGCAGATCAACAAAAAGAGCTTTTGTGGTTTTGGTGTTTTTATTACCACCAGAATATGAAAAAGGTCAGAGAGAAGAGGAGAGTGTAACATGTTGGTGAAGTTTTGGAAGGACAGCTCTGAGATCAGCATGATTAAAATCTCAGACAAAGATGATAAAACCATAATTACTGAATTATGATCTAGACCAATACCTCAAAAATGTTTTTTTTTAATTGTAGCAGCATTTCAAAATTGCAAACCCCAACATTACACGTAATGCGACCAATGTCCTGATGTGGCAGGAAGTTAGGTTTTTATTGTTGGATCTATTTCAAAGTATCCACATGCATTTGAATTTGATTGGCATTCCATTGTTAGGTCACAAGGTTTAATATAATATAGTCTGCCCACTCTTTGCAGCTATAACAGCTTCAACTCTTTTGGGAAGGCTTTCCACAAGGTTTAAGAATTTTTTGGAGAATTTTGACCATTCTTCCTGAAGCGCATTTGTGGGGTTAGACACTGATGTTGGACAAGGCCTAGCTCGTCTCCTCTCTAATTCATCACAAAGGTGCTGTATTGGGTTAAGGTCAGGGTTCTGTGCATGTCAGTCAGGTTCTTCCATGTCTTTATTGCCCTTGCTTTGTGCACTGGTGCACAGTCATGTTGGAACAGGAAGGGGCCATTCCCAAAGTATTCTCACAAATTCAGGAATATGTAATTGTCCAAAATCTCTTGGTATGTTGAAGCATTAAAGGTTCCTTTTACTTGAACTAAGAGGCTCAACCCAAATCCTGAAAAGCAACCCCACTTCATAATCCCCCCTTACCGTAACTTTACAATTGGTACAGTGCAGTCAGACAAGTACAGTTCTCTTGGCAACCACCAAACCCAGACTCGTCCATTGGATTGCCAGTTGAAGAAGTGTGATTTGTCACTACAGAGAACACTAGTGTCAAGTGGTGGCCTGCTTTACATCACTTTGTCTGAAGCTTTTGTTTGTACGTGGGGATACAGCTGTTCCATGAAGCTCTCTGCACACTGTTCTTGAGCTAATCTGAAGGCCTGTAGAGATTAATTTTGCGGAAAGTTTGCGACCTTTGCTCACTATGAACCACAGTATTGGCTGAACTGTTGTCATTTTACATGGCCTATCACACGGATTCTCAAACTTTTCTATCATTCCCCATGTCAGAAAAAGGGGGACTTCCGCACCCCTCCTGTCCCATATCAACCAGAAGAAATGGTAATAAAATACACATGAAAGTTTATAATTTTGTAATTTATTGAAGTAACACCAGCTTCTATCTCTAAATCAGATCTTAACATTATTACATCAGATACCACATTAACATCAATGTCTAAAAATACAGAAAATTGGCCACTAATTCAGTTTCACTTCAGTTTCTCATTTTTCATTCTGTGCCAAAATGAGCAAAGGCAAGCTGTTTCCAATCTTGTGGAGGACATGTCCCCGCAATCCCTGTGGTTCCTACACCAATGGGCAGGTGAACAAATGACTCTGCCTTATCACTGCATCATTGATTGCAATAAGCCTGGTTTTGCACTTCACGTCTTTTTAAAACGGGGTTGCATGCTTGATGGTGGAGGACTGGCGCCCCATCCGGTGTGTATTCCCGCCTTGCGCCCATTGATTCCAGGTAGGCTCTGGACCCACCGCGACCCTGAATTGGATAAGCAGTTACAGATAATGAATGAATGAATGCATGCTTGATGGTGCCACTATCAAGTCATAAACACCTCTACTGCCCCGTTGTACTGTTTTTATCGTTACACCACAATTAACAGGCTGACATAAATTATCCGCACTATGGTTTTAGACAAGCTACATTTTTCTGGTCTCCTATCTAATGTTATGTGCTTTTAACATGTTTTAAGGGCTATTAATTGAAAACAATTGTGAGTAGGTGCTTTATATTCAGTAAGCTTTACTGGCAAAACCGAAAGGCATTTATTAAGACAATAAAAATACTACTTTCTTCCAATTCCTTGCACCCTCCCTGCACTTGAGGAATGTTGCAATAGTCATTGGTGCTATTTAATTTGATTCAATTATGTCTCTAAAATAGCCAACTTTATTTATTAATGTATTCAGCTAACAATTTTGACATAGGTAAAGTTTTATTTTTAGATTCCCCTCATGTACAAGCTTGTAAATATCACAGATACATCTTGAAACTTACTCATTCACTCCAAAAGGGGGTGCTGTTTTCACTTAAGTAGAACCTGGTGATTTAAAAGTGCAGTGCTTTGCACTCATTCATTATCTGTAACCGCTTTTCCAATTCAGGGTCGCGGTGAATCCAGAGCCTACCTGGAATCATTGGGTGCAAGGCAGGAATACACCCTGGAGGGGGCGCCAGTCTTTCACAGGGCAACACACACACACTCACTCCTACGGACAATTTTGAGTCACCAACTCACCTACCAGTGTGTGTTATTGGACTGTGAGAGGAAACCGGAGCACCCGGAGGCAACCCAGGCGGACAACACACCAACTCCTCACAGACAATCACCCGGAGCGGGAATCGAACCCACAAACTCCAGGCCCCTGGAACTGTGTGACTGCAACACTACCAGCTGCACCACCATGCCACCCGCAATGCTTTGCAGTGATAATCGTGATATATCACTCTGCATTCTTATAACCTGACTTAAGGCGAAGACTTGATAGTGAATACTTGCTCCTTAGACACCTGTCTAAATAATGAGAGTTCTATGTTTTCGAACACAGCCTACATAACAACCAATCAAATAAAAGTATCTGTCTGCTACAGCAACTCAGGGACCAGCACGCCATGCCTATGTAGGTGCGATGAAGAGAACACTGATGCAACAGCAGGATATATGTTTATTTAAAGGTGAATGAAATTGTGAATGGAAGTGCTTTTTCATGAAAACTGGGATAATAGGTGTCCTGAGATTGATGATCAATTTTCGCGGGACAGACAGTAAAAAAAAGAGAACAATCCCAGGAAAAGCAGTACAAGTGGCAACACCAAATTCAAAAGAAATGTTGGGCTTCTCTGTTGGCTGCAGTGTGATGTGAGATCTGTTCCCCAGCTTTAAACTAACTGTAAATCATGAAGGTTTTTTTAAAGGAAGAAAACTCACTCAGGTCTGTCTTTCTGAATGCTTTAATAAAACAAAAGGCAATAAAAAGCAGTGCAGCAAAACATTGTGTGTTCTCTTTTTACCATAATGGTAGTCAGAACATGTCCAATATTTTTACTTTATGTATTCTGAAATTATTTCCATTTTAAACTGTGCCAGAATTTCATTCCACAAAAACAAGTTAGTTTTAATTAAACTTAATAGCTCTTTTTTTCTGTATAAAAGGGAAGAAAAAAACTTCAGTCACTTTTTTTTTTTACTGTTTTCACTGTCTGAAATTGGCAATAAGCATTTGATTTACTAAACTAATAGCAGGCACCTGATTGTCACTTGTTAATTATAACCCTTGAAGTGGAGGGTATTGGTGTAATTCTGGAGCTTCCACAGGTCTTTTACCAGAATTCCATTTCTTGATTGAAAGATCTTGACCAGAGGGGCAGCCATAAGAGATGGTTTATAATCCCCACACTTAGAACCATGGAGACTTGGAGCACATTTTACAGAATAGGAGAAAAAGAATGTGCCGTATTTAAAATAACATGCGTCTTTCACAACTCCGCTTTTCAGAGAAAATGAGCATGTTCCCAGAAGGTCACTGTTCCAGTAATTATCTGCATCATACACTTCAAAAGTGAGTCTTTCACTCATTGACAATCTGATGGGACCAAAATCAAATGATTCATTCCAGCGGGGATTATCATTATTATTAATCACTGCAGTGCGTCTGATTATGTTCCCATATTTGACTTGTACAATAGCATCAGTTTTGTCAAATACGTCTCCATATAAACCATTGGCATAGAGATTGTAAACCCTCAGTGATGCAAGACCTTTTTCAGGTGGGCAGCAATTGGACATTATATTTTGATTTGCTTCACAAATACATGCACAACGATCTCTGGCACTGTTCTTGTGGCCTATCTTACAAGACCCAGAGCAGACATTTTTCAAGGCATTTTTAAGAATATACTTTTCTACAGCCTCCTTCAGGCCCACTCTGGCATGATGTGTTGTCTTTAGCACTGAATGCAGAGGGCGCAGGTTGTATGTCACCACGTCTGGGATGGTCTTCAGTGATTTCAGCCAATTGTTCAGAGCTGTTTTATGTGAAGTGCTGGAAAAGAGAAGATCCTCACCATTGATGTGTCCTCCTATAATCTCTGTCTGTCGCTCACTAAACATCGAGCTGAACTTTTCATTGGTCTTCATCTTGGACTGTAGGTCTCTACAGTGTTTGATCTCTGTGCTCAATGTGGCAGTTTTGTATGTTCCTGATGCCTCCACCTCCAGACAGTCTTTGACAGCTGTGTCTGTGAGGCCGTTCATTGCTGCTTGGCAGGTTCTGATTGCTGTTACTGCTTTCATCTTGCCACCCAACTCCACAGTTGTGATATAGTGTGTACCAAACCTGTCAATTATTTCTTCATAAGCTTCTGAATTAGGGTCTTTTGGAAGAGACTGCACAGCTTGAAGAAACTCCTGATGCAGTGAAGGTGTTTTTTTTATCTGGTACCTGTGTGGAAATATTAAAAATGTTTTTAATTAAAATCACAAACTTTAAAGCTTGAGATCTTACTTTCAAAGCAGCCAATCAGGACAGAGTTTAGTTACATATGTTAGTCATAAAAGTACAGTAGGCATAAAGATGGATAAATGTTCTTGTTTCTATCAATGGGGTTAACTAATGTATTTCTCAACATACTTCATTTTCAAATAATATATTAAAAATGTAAAATTTAATATACATACATTTTGCAGTGTTACATTCAGCAAATAAGTAATGCACTAAAATTCATAATATCAATCATGAAATAACTTTATAGCAAACAAGAATGTCTCACTTGTAGAATGCACATTGGATGATGTGTTTGGTGAAGCTGAACTTGTCTTCCTTTGACTTCTCCATACCGAACCGTGCCTCACGAGAGTGAGTGCCTCCTACTGATACTGAACCCAGCAACTTCACATTTAGTCCAACTTTCCAGTTATTGGTGACTGATGAGGTAGAATCATTCACTAGAGCTTCACTTGACTCGTAGATCTTGCTAGAAACCTTCATTGAACATTTGGGGAGTGATCTCCAGAAAACCACAGCAGCTGGAGTTTTCTGTTTCGCGTTATTTAGGTACTCATTTTTAACAAGGTGGCAGCTGCCATTCCCTATGTCCCACTTGTCCATGTCAATGACATAAGACCCTTTTCTCTCCATTTTCACTATATCAAAGCCCTCTCCACCGAGATTGTGCCCAGGAACAAAGTCAGCTTGCTCACAGTCAGCTGGAGAGCCTAGTTCCATTTCTTCTTTACCACTGCCCAAGAACAGAAGATGGAAGAAGATCCAGCTCTTCACAAGACATTGCCAAATCTGCCCCATCATCTGAAATGAAAAAAAGGTAATTTCCTAAATAAACAAGAGAAAAGATCTTTTGAGATTTATGGCACCCAAAGCATTTATAAACCAGATCAAGGCACTTGTGTTTTGTCCACAGGATGAATCTTAATCTATATCACTTACGTGTCTTGTAACTTTATCTGAGATATGAATCATGTAAAACCCAATGTCTCAGGTTAAATACTGGAAGAGGGTGGGACTTCCTTTGATCTTTAACATGCGTCAGACATTTATCATTGCCTATTTATGGTTATACACTTAGTGAGGTTTTGATTTCATAAAGTTTATTGGTTGACATCTCTAGACATTTTTTCAAGATGCACACTGATGTATAAACCACACTATACATGCTAAGCAATATTTGCAGGAGTCTGTGGAGCTCTTCTAATGAACACACATATGAACCATATCTACATTTTATTAGCCCTACTTGCTTGTCAAGTCTTAGCATTGGCCATATTCTGTAACCACTTCACCTTAATCAGAATTGCAGTGAATTCAGAAAATGAGAACAAACCAAGAGGAACAGAGAGGAACTAAGACTCACAGGTGGAACCCCATCTTTAGTTAAAATAGAAACAAACCAGTAAAGCAGTAAGAAAGAGGATATATGGATATGTGAAGTATATCAACAAACACACCACGCTAAGCTAAGCTCTGGTGACATTTAGGTGCATGCATACCGACATAAAGACGAAAACTGATCTGACCAATTATGTCACATACCCATGAATATGTATCAGATCTAAAACCACATATATGTGACTCAAATTGGATTTTACATGTCCACATGTCACTCAGCAAAAATTATTATTATTATTTGAATGTCTACAACCATGATCAATCCATTGAAATTACCCCAGTGGACTCCAGTTAAGATATAAAAACATCTCAAAAATGATCAAGAGAAACAAAAGGCTCTCAGAGCAAAAATGTATGTGTCATATCAAAGGATCTGAATAGTTACAGTATGTCCAAGAAAAATTTGTTTTCCTTTATAACGCAATTTGTAAAATTCAGTTTTTACCTGTTCATTATGGAGTATTAAGTTCAGCTTGGCAATGAAACTGTTCTGATCTTTATTTCCAGCTAACAGGACACAATAAGGAGTGTGAGCTGTAGCCAAGGCAGACCTGTTAAGAACAGTGTAATGGAAAAGCTCGAAAAACCTACTGTAGTGTTGTGGATAATATTGCTGACTAACATGGCAAGCCGGGCTTCCCCATCCGGGTAAGCACACCACATTACACTAACAGTTCTTATCTATCACTGGAATATAATTACATTATAAATGTATTATTTAGAAATGACTCTGCTATGAGGTTATGCTAAATGCCATGAATGCATATTGACAGCAGTAGTGCATTAGCACAGCTAGACAATGCTGCATTTACACAGAAAATGGAAAAAAATGTAATCTACCTCACTATGCTACTGAGATGCAATTTCGTTTGAGATCTGGTGAAAAGCAGGTTTGATTGGACCTCATGCTCAAGTACAACTCTTTCTTTACAAGGAGCAATTGCTAACATATGTTCAGCCAGAGTATGCAACATTTATTCAGTATGCGCTCTATTACAGAGATAATGAGGCTTGAAAATGTGACAAACTGAGTAAATAAGATTTTCAAACTCTTAGCATTTTTCTTCCAAAGCAACAATGAGCAGAAATTAGTAGAAAAAACTATTTCACTCAATTTGAACCAATCATGATGATCTCTGATCAACTGATTACTTAGCCAAGTTTTTCAGTGATGATTTAGAATGCTGAACTGCTCACACACACACTACTCAGCAACCTCATGAATTACCACCTATACCCAACTGTGACTTTGAAAATCAGGCAGGCACTCAACTACTTTAACCAGCCTCCAGGCTTCATATCCCGGTATTTGCACTACTGACACCGGGTCTGTTTATATTGGTACTGTCACTTAAGCTCCTCATCAGACCTAACTGATTCTATTTTTCAATAGAACCGGTATGAACTTGTTCACTTTATTTTGTTGCTATACAATTATCTTGCACTACTGTTTACTCTGTCCTGTACATCCAGTATCCTACCTCCAAATCAGGTTATTATCTTCAGTCAGTGTCCCATTGTCTCATGTATGTCTCTCAGTGAGCTGCTGGTATTTTATGTTCTGCACTTGTCTTCTGTTGTCCTGCACTTGTCTCCTGTTTGTTCACTTTCATATATTTATATACTTAGCTTAGTTGAATTTAGTCTATTTTTTGTCAAATGTTACTGCATCTTGGAGAGAAGAGTAACGTAATTTCAATCCTTTGTATTAGGACTGAGGCTGCTCCTATGTGTCATTGCTCATTTGCATAAAGCTGCACAAAGTTCATTTGCAGAGATGAACTCTGTTGCATTGCTCTGATCACTCACTTCACACAGCCTTGCATCACACATTTGTATCAGCTCAGAGTAAAGGTGTGACATTTTCACACTTTTTTGATCTCTGGTTTTGCTGTGAATGCTTCACTGAAAACAAGAGCAAAGAGAATCTAGGCAAGCCTAGTTTTGCCGGACCAACATTAGCCATATAGCAACTGTCACAGAGGTATTTGTTTACATATGGTTTGATTGTGAGTGTGTGGTACAGAAAATACAGTAACTTAATGAAGAAATATTTAAAGATAAATAGACGATCTACCACAAAAAGAACAAAGAAGACAAAAAACATTTTGTTGATTTTAAGAATTGCAATTAGTAATTGTAACTGGTCAGAATAAAAGTTTAAATGTGGGTGTGTGAGGCTCTATGGAGATTTATAAACATACTAATGCCATGAAATGTCTCCACACCAATAAGACACACACTCACGTAAAATAAGACAAATTCAACTGTCCTCTTCTCTCTGTGAGATATGATACTGTGTAAATGTTGCCGAGTTGAGAGCCGTCCTGAGTTTGTGAACTAATTTATGCTGAGCCAAGGTCCTGGGCAACGTCCATGGTGTCACGTCAAACACAGCTCCTGGAGCACACCAACTTGTGGGTGTTCCTGTGTTGTTTCCTATTATTCAGCCATGGTTTGTGCTGAAGATCGTCCCATTCTTTGATTCCAGTTGGGAACAAACTCGTTTCCAAACCAGTTTATGTCGGTGGACACTCGCTGAATGGTTTCAGATTTAGTTCACAAACTGACATGTGAAATATGTTGAACTAACAACAGACGGTGTTGTAGCACCACCTTAATTTCTCTCTCTAAAATACAGCTGAACTAACACTTCCTAATCATTCATGTGTGTTTCAACATTAGGAGCCAATCAGTCAGTAAGTGAAAATACCTCTTCTTGGCCAGCCAGGTAGGTGGTCTGGCAAAATTTACAATGTAGAAAATAATAAAAAACAAAGAAAAATCATTGAGTTGTCCAAACTTTTGACACATTCTGTTTTCTTGTTTTTCTCAAATTGTTGTAACATGGAAAAGTACCTGTAGGTGAGTGGACCAGTGAGTTTTGGGCTGCACCAGTCTGTAGGATATTTATTCATAAGATGCTCTGCAGACTAATGTAAAACAGTGAGCTGCATGGGGAAATGGGCTCAAGTGCAGACAATCAAAACACAGAGACCCAAACAAAATAAAACCCTACTGAAAGCAAAGAGAGAGCTAGGAAGAGTGATTCTAAAATTGAAATTTTAAAGTGAAAACTGTTGTTTTATAAGAGATCTGAAAACCCACTGCAGCACTTGGGTGGGTGTATGAGTTGTTGATAATAAAAAGGGAAAACCTAGGATGTCAGGGGAAGACTGATCAGCCCAAAACAACTGAGCTAAATGAAAGAGGCAAAAAAGGGCTTCCCAAACAGAAGTGAGAAAAGGAAACAAGAACTCACACACACTGAAAACACACACTGAAAAAAGAAACCTAATACTGAAATGGGTCTGGGTTTCCCTTAAATAAGAGAGGACCAGGTGGAGCTGATTGCCTCAAGTTAAGGTGTAGTGGTTTTATGACTCCCTCTGTTGGCCAGGAGTGGCTTAGCAGGCAAACCTGTCCCAGCCACATGCCTTATAACAATAAAAGGCTCTTGAGGGCTGGGAGATTACAGTACATGAGCCAAAGTTAAAAACTGTTTTTTGGAGCCCCCAAAGCACTTCAAAGTGCTTTAAGGGGTTCGCTGATAGCACTAAAGGTATGAAAAATCTTCTATAGAACTTGGCAAATCCCAGGAAGCTTAGAAATTGCTTCAGAGTGCTGGGTTTGGGTCAGTTGACTACAGCCTAGACTTTGGTGCCAGGCATAGTAATCCCTGTGCTGCAGATAATGTAAGAGAATAGCAACATCCTCTGAACTTGAAATTTATACTTCGCTCCTTTTTCAAAGAGCTTGTTCTCCAACTGAACTCTGGTGATTGTGAGCTGAGGGAGTAAACTCTGAGCTGACTGTAAACTGAGGGGAGTAAACTCTCAGCTGATTGTAAGCTGAGGGGAGCAAACTCTGAGGTGATTGTGAGCTGAGGGGAGCAAACTCTGAGGTGATTGTGAGTTGAGGGGAGTAAACTCTCAGGTGATTGTTCGCCGAGGGAATAAACTCTCAGGTGATTGTGAGATGAAGGAAGTAAACTCTGAAGTGATTGTGAGCAGAAGGGAGTGAAATCTGAACTCTGAGGTGATTGTGAATTTTGAGGTGACTGTGAGCCAAGGGAAGTAAACTGTTAAGTGATTGTGAGCTAAGGGGAGCAAATTATGAGGTGATTAAGAGCTGAAGGATTAAATTCTAAGGTGATTGTGAGCTGAATGGAGTAAACTCTGAAGTGATTGAGTGGTGGGGAAAAGATGCAAATCTATGTCAGAACTGAATATGGTTCTTAGATAAAATCCAATTATTTATATTTACATTTTCCATTTACAATTTCAGAAGGGGGCAGCACGGTGGCGCAGCAGGTAGTGTCGCAGTCAACACAGCTCCCTGGAGGTCATGGGTTCGATTCCCGCTCCGGGTGACTGTCTGTGAGGAGTTTGGTGTGTTCTCCCCATGTCTGCGTGGGTTTCCTCCGTGTACTCCGGTTTCCTCCCACAGTCCAAAAACACACGTTGGTAGGTGGATTGGCGAGTGTCCGTAGGTGTGTGTGTGTGTGTGTTGCCCTGTGAAGGACTGGCGCCCCCTCCAGGGTGTATTCCTGCCTTGTGCCCAATGATTCCAGGTGGGCTCTGGACCCACCGTGACCCTGAATTAGATGAGCAGTTACAGATAATGAATGAATGGATGAATTTCAGAAGAGCTTGTTTCCATTAGTAACCTTTTGATTTGCCAAACAAGCCACATGAGCTAAGCAAGTATCATGCACACGATTTTAACTTGCTAATTACATATCTTTAAGTGAAAGGTTTCTGGATTTCTGTATTGAAAGATCTTGGTCACAGCCCTGGAGACTTGGAGCACATTTTACAGAATAGGAGAAAAAAGAAGGTGGCGTGAGTGAAAACACACACATCACTCACAAGTCCACTTTTCAGAGAAAACGAGCATGTTCCCTTCAGATCACTGTTCTAGTAATGATCTGCATCATACACTTCAAAAGTGAGGCTTTCATTCATAGACAATCTGACAGGACCAAACTCTCTCCATAACTGCAGTGTGTCTGAGTGTGTTCACATATTTCACTTGTACAACTCCATCAGTTTTTGGTCCAGGCATCATCATATTAATTCTTGGCATAGAGGTTGTAAGCCCTCAGTGATGCAAGGCCTTTTGCCAGTGGGCAGCAAATGGACATTATATTTTGATTTGCTTCACAAATACAAGCAGTGATCCCTGGCACTCTTCTTGTGGCCTATCTTACAAGACCCAGAGCAGACAATTTTCAAGGAATCTTTAAGAATATTCTTTTCTACAGCCTTCTTCAGGCCCACCATGGCACGTTGTGTTTCACCCAGCACTGAATGCAGAGGGCGCAGGTTGTACGTCACCACATCTGGGATTGTCTTCAAAGATTCCAGTTACTAGCATGAGAAAATATGAAGCACATTACACTTGCTATTCCTAAAATCTGAGAAAAAAAATGTACAGGTACAGTATTGTCTGTCATGTCCTGTGTTTGTTTTCCTAGCCATGTGCTCATTTAGCACATGGCTCTGTTTATTCTTCCTGTCACCGCCCTAGTCCCGCCTTAGCCCCACCCTCTCATTTGAGTCTCCTTTGTAGTCCTGCCCTCTCGTTATTGTCCCCAGGTGTTCCTTATCAGTGATCTGTGTATATATAGTCCCTTTGTTTCAGCGTTCCCTTGTCAGTTCTTGTGTGTGTAGATGTGTTTCTTTCTCTGCTGTCTTACACATTACCACCAGATCACAGTTATGTTCTAGTTATGTTCCCTGAGTTCTTGTTTGTTTTCTTGCCTCCTTGCTCCTGTTTGTTGGGTGTTTGCCTTAGTTTTGGTTTAATAAATCTTCCTTGCGTGTACGTCCAGCTCCTCATCCTACTTCAACTGTGACATTGTCACTAAAGCTTAGCCAGTGTAAATGTACCTTTACAAGTACAATAGTGGTTTTAAAGTCCAGCTCTGTTCCCTAAAGCTTCAATTCATCACCTTCTCCAGATAGAGAGGTGAATATTTGTAATCTTTCACTTTATAACTATAAAAACAATTATATAAGTCCAGGACAGTGTGGGGAGGATTACTTTTAAAAAGCATTCCATTACAGAACAGAAAATACATGCCTAAAATGTATATGCAACTTCGGCTATAACACATTCAGCAGTTGTATAAGCAAATTTGTTTTTTCTGTCATTAGCCAGAGCTCATGAGCATAGGTGAGAGTGGGTACATACACTGACTGGTAAATTGAGAGCTTTGCTTTACAGCTTAGCTCTCTTAACCATGATGTTATGATACAATGACTGCATTACAGTCAAGGCAGGAATACACATTGGAGGGGGCGCCTCACCACCCTGTCCATGAATATCAGAAACAGAAGCAGAGGCAAGGCACAACCCTGACTGAGTCCAATGTACACATTGTACAAGCTTGACTTACTGCTGAGGATGCAAACACGACTCAGTGTAAATGGACAGCACAGCTTGCTGGAGCAAAATTGGCACCCAATATTCACTAAGCACCTTGCATAGAATCTCTTGGGAAACTTTCTAGTCAGGAAAAATTATCTCATGATCCTGCTGCCAAGCGATCACTTAAAATTATTCTGATACTGAACCCAGCAACTTCACATTTAGTCCAACTTTCCAGTTATTGGTGACTGATGAGGTAGAATCATTCACTAGAGCTTCACTTGACTCGTAGATCTTGCTAGAAACCTTCATTGAACATTTGGGGAGTGATCTCCAGAAAACCACAGCAGCTGGAGTTTTCTGTTTCGCGTTATTTAGGTACTCATTTTTAACAAGGTGGCAGCTGCCATTCCCTATGTCCCACTTGTCCATGTCAATGACATAAGACCCTTTTCTCTCCATTTTCACTATATCAAAGCCCTCTCCACCGAGATTGTGCCCAGGAACAAAGTCAGCTTGCTCACAGTCAGCTGGAGAGCCTAGTTCCATTTCTTCTTTACCACTGCCCAAGAACAGAAGATGGAAGAAGATCCAGCTCTTCACAAGACATTGCCAAATCTGCCCCATCATCTGAAATGAAAAAAAGGTAATTTCCTAAATAAACAAGAGAAAAGATCTTTTGAGATTTATGGCACCCAAAGCATTTATAAACCAGATCAAGGCACTTGTGTTTTGTCCACAGGATGAATCTTAATCTATATCACTTACGTGTCTTGTAACTTTATCTGAGATATGAATCATGTAAAACCCAATGTCTCAGGTTAAATACTGGAAGAGGGTGGGACTTCCTTTGATCTTTAACATGTGTCAGACATTTATCATTGCCTATTTATGGTTATACACTTAGTGAGGTTTTGATTTCATAAAGTTTATTGGTTGACATCTCTAGACATTTTTTCAAGATGCACACTGATGTATAAACCACACTATACATGCTAAGCAATATTTGCAGGAGTCTGTGGAGCTCTTCTAATGAACACACATATGAACCATATCTACATTTTATTAGCCCTACTTGCTTGTCAAGTCTTAGCATTGGCCATATTCTGTAACCACTTCACCTTAATCAGAATTGCAGTGAATTCAGAAAATGAGAACAAACCAAGAGGAACAGAGAGGAACTAAGACTCACAGGTGGAACCCCATCTTTAGTTAAAATAGAAACAAACCAGTAAAGCAGTAAGAAAGAGGATATATGGATATGTGAAGTATATCAACAAACACACCACGCTAAGCTAAGCTCTGGTGACATTTAGGTGCATGCATACCGACATAAAGACGAAAACTGATCTGACCAATTATGTCACATACCCATGAATATGTATCAGATCTAAAACCACATATATGTGACTCAAATTGGATTTTACATGTCCACATGTCACTCAGCAAAAATTATTATTATTATTTGAATGTCTACAACCATGATCAATCCATTGAAATTACCCCAGTGGACTCCAGTTAAGATATAAAAACATCTCAAAAATGATCAAGAGAAACAAAAGGCTCTCAGAGCAAAAATGTATGTGTCATATCAAAGGATCTGAATAGTTACAGTATGTCCAAGAAAAATTTGTTTTCCTTTATAACGCAATTTGTAAAATTCAGTTTTTACCTGTTCATTATGGAGTATTAAGTTCAGCTTGGCAATGAAACTGTTCTGATCTTTATTTCCAGCTAACAGGACACAATAAGGAGTGTGAGCTGTAGCCAAGGCAGACCTGTTAAGAACAGTGTAATGGAAAAGCTCGAAAAACCTACTGTAGTGTTGTGGATAATATTGCTGACTAACATGGCAAGCCGGGCTTCCCCATCCGGGTAAGCACACCACATTACACTAACAGTTCTTATCTATCACTGGAATATAATTACATTATAAATGTATTATTTAGAAATGACTCTGCTATGAGGTTATGCTAAATGCCATGAATGCATATTGACAGCAGTAGTGCATTAGCACAGCTAGACAATGCTGCATTTACACAGAAAATGGAAAAAAATGTAATCTACCTCACTATGCTACTGAGATGCAATTTCGTTTGAGATCTGGTGAAAAGCAGGTTTGATTGGACCTCATGCTCAAGTACAACTCTTTCTTTACAAGGAGCAATTGCTAACATATGTTCAGCCAGAGTATGCAACATTTATTCAGTATGCGCTCTATTACAGAGATAATGAGGCTTGAAAATGTGACAAACTGAGTAAATAAGATTTTCAAACTCTTAGCATTTTTCTTCCAAAGCAACAATGAGCAGAAATTAGTAGAAAAAACTATTTCACTCAATTTGAACCAATCATGATGATCTCTGATCAACTGATTACTTAGCCAAGTTTTTCAGTGATGATTTAGAATGCTGAACTGCTCACACACACACTACTCAGCAACCTCATGAATTACCACCTATACCCAACTGTGACTTTGAAAATCAGGCAGGCACTCAACTACTTTAACCAGCCTCCAGGCTTCATATCCCGGTATTTGCACTACTGACACCGGGTCTGTTTATATTGGTACTGTCACTTAAGCTCCTCATCAGACCTAACTGATTCTATTTTTCAATAGAACCGGTATGAACTTGTTCACTTTATTTAGTTGCTATACAATTATCTTGCACTACTGTTTACTCTGTCCTGTACATCCAGTATCCTACCTCCAAATCAGGTTATTATCTTCAGTCAGTGTCCCATTGTCTCATGTATGTCTCTCAGTGAGCTGCTGGTATTTTATGTTCTGCACTTGTCTTCTGTTGTCCTGCACTTGTCTCCTGTTTGTTCACTTTCATATATTTATATACTTAGCTTAGTTGAATTTAGTCTATTTTTTGTCAAATGTTACTGCATCTTGGAGAGAAGAGTAACGTAATTTCAATCCTTTGTATTAGGACTGAGGCTGCTCCTATGTGTCATTGCTCATTTGCATAAAGCTGCACAAAGTTCATTTGCAGAGATGAACTCTGTTGCATTGCTCTGATCACTCACTTCACACAGCCTTGCATCACACATTTGTATCAGCTCAGAGTAAAGGTGTGACATTTTCACACTTTTTTGATCTCTGGTTTTGCTGTGAATGCTTCACTGAAAACAAGAGCAAAGAGAATCTAGGCAAGCCTAGTTTTGCCGGACCAACATTAGCCATATAGCAACTGTCACAGAGGTATTTGTTTACATATGGTTTGATTGTGAGTGTGTGGTACAGAAAATACAGTAACTTAATGAAGAAATATTTAAAGATAAATAGACGATCTACCACAAAAAGAACAAAGAAGACAAAAAACATTTTGTTGATTTTAAGAATTGCAATTAGTAATTGTAACTGGTCAGAATAAAAGTTTAAATGTGGGTGTGTGAGGCTCTATGGAGATTTATAAACATACTAATGCCATGAAATGTCTCCACACCAATAAGACACACACTCACGTAAAATAAGACAAATTCAACTGTCCTCTTCTCTCTGTGAGATATGATACTGTGTAAATGTTGCCGAGTTGAGAGCCGTCCTGAGTTTGTGAACTAATTTATGCTGAGCCAAGGTCCTGGGCAACGTCCATGGTGTCACGTCAAACACAGCTCCTGGAGCACACCAACTTGTGGGTGTTCCTGTGTTGTTTCCTATTATTCAGCCATGGTTTGTGCTGAAGATCGTCCCATTCTTTGATTCCAGTTGGGAACAAACTCGTTTCCAAACCAGTTTATGTCGGTGGACACTCGCTGAATGGTTTCAGATTTAGTTCACAAACTGACATGTGAAATATGTTGAACTAACAACAGACGGTGTTGTAGCACCACCTTAATTTCTCTCTCTAAAATACAGCTGAACTAACACTTCCTAATCATTCATGTGTGTTTCAACATTAGGAGCCAATCAGTCAGTAAGTGAAAATACCTCTTCTTGGCCAGCCAGGTAGGTGGTCTGGCAAAATTTACAATGTAGAAAATAATAAAAAACAAAGAAAAATCATTGAGTTGTCCAAACTTTTGACACATTCTGTTTTCTTGTTTTTCTCAAATTGTTGTAACATGGAAAAGTACCTGTAGGTGAGTGGACC
Source organism: Hoplias malabaricus (assembly GCF_029633855.1). Classification (NCBI taxonomy): domain Eukaryota; kingdom Metazoa; phylum Chordata; class Actinopteri; order Characiformes; family Erythrinidae; genus Hoplias; species Hoplias malabaricus. The sequence goes on from NC_089805.1 coordinate 44,292,651, forward strand.
AGTGAGTTTTGGGCTGCACCAGTCTGTAGGATATTTATTCATAAGATGCTCTGCAGACTAATGTAAAACAGTGAGCTGCATGGGGAAATGGGCTCAAGTGCAGACAATCAAAACACAGAGACCCAAACAAAACAAAACCCTACTGAAAGCAAAGAGAGAGCTAGGAAGAGTGATTCTAAAATTGAAATTTTAAAGTGAAAACTGTTGTTTTATAAGAGATCTGAAAACCCACTGCAGCACTTGGGTGGGTGTATGAGTTGTTGATAATAAAAAGGGAAAACCTAGGATGTCAGGGGAAGACTGATCAGCCCAAAACAACTGAGCTAAATGAAAGAGGCAAAAAAGGGCTTCCCAAACAGAAGTGAGAAAAGGAAACAAGAACTCACACACACTGAAAACACACACTGAAAAAAGAAACCTAATACTGAAATGGGTCTGGGTTTCCCTTAAATAAGAGAGGACCAGGTGGAGCTGATTGCCTCAAGTTAAGGTGTAGTGGTTTTATGACTCCCTCTGTTGGCCAGGAGTGGCTTAGCAGGCAAACCTGTCCCAGCCACATGCCTTATAACAATAAAAGGCTCTTGAGGGCTGGGAGATTACAGTACATGAGCCAAAGTTAAAAACTGTTTTTTGGAGCCCCCAAAGCACTTCAAAGTGCTTTAAGGGGTTCGCTGATAGCACTAAAGGTATGAAAAATCTTCTATAGAACTTGGCAAATCCCAGGAAGCTTAGAAATTGCTTCAGAGTGCTGGGTTTGGGTCAGTTGACTACAGCCTAGACTTTGGTGCCAGGCATAGTAATCCCTGTGCTGCAGATAATGTAAGAGAATAGCAACATCCTCTGAACTTGAAATTTATACTTCGCTCCTTTTTCAAAGAGCTTGTTCTCCAACTGAACTCTGGTGATTGTGAGCTGAGGGAGTAAACTCTGAGCTGACTGTAAACTGAGGGGAGTAAACTCTCAGCTGATTGTAAGCTGAGGGGAGCAAACTCTGAGGTGATTGTGAGCTGAGGGGAGCAAACTCTGAGGTGATTGTGAGTTGAGGGGAGTAAACTCTCAGGTGATTGTTCGCCGAGGGAATAAACTCTCAGGTGATTGTGAGATGAAGGAAGTAAACTCTGAAGTGATTGTGAGCAGAAGGGAGTGAAATCTGAACTCTGAGGTGATTGTGAATTTTGAGGTGACTGTGAGCCAAGGGAAGTAAACTGTTAAGTGATTGTGAGCTAAGGGGAGCAAATTATGAGGTGATTAAGAGCTGAAGGATTAAATTCTAAGGTGATTGTGAGCTGAATGGAGTAAACTCTGAAGTGATTGAGTGGTGGGGAAAAGATGCAAATCTATGTCAGAACTGAATATGGTTCTTAGATAAAATCCAATTATTTATATTTACATTTTCCATTTACAATTTCAGAAGGGGGCAGCACGGTGGCGCAGCAGGTAGTGTCGCAGTCAACACAGCTCCCTGGAGGTCATGGGTTCGATTCCCGCTCCGGGTGACTGTCTGTGAGGAGTTTGGTGTGTTCTCCCCATGTCTGCGTGGGTTTCCTCCGTGTACTCCGGTTTCCTCCCACAGTCCAAAAACACACGTTGGTAGGTGGATTGGCGAGTGTCCGTAGGTGTGTGTGTGTGTGTGTTGCCCTGTGAAGGACTGGCGCCCCCTCCAGGGTGTATTCCTGCCTTGTGCCCAATGATTCCAGGTGGGCTCTGGACCCACCGTGACCCTGAATTAGATGAGCAGTTACAGATAATGAATGAATGGATGAATTTCAGAAGAGCTTGTTTCCATTAGTAACCTTTTGATTTGCCAAACAAGCCACATGAGCTAAGCAAGTATCATGCACACGATTTTAACTTGCTAATTACATATCTTTAAGTGAAAGGTTTCTGGATTTCTGTATTGAAAGATCTTGGTCACAGCCCTGGAGACTTGGAGCACATTTTACAGAATAGGAGAAAAAAGAAGGTGGCGTGAGTGAAAACACACACATCACTCACAAGTCCACTTTTCAGAGAAAACGAGCATGTTCCCTTCAGATCACTGTTCTAGTAATGATCTGCATCATACACTTCAAAAGTGAGGCTTTCATTCATAGACAATCTGACAGGACCAAACTCTCTCCATAACTGCAGTGTGTCTGAGTGTGTTCACATATTTCACTTGTACAACTCCATCAGTTTTTGGTCCAGGCATCATCATATTAATTCTTGGCATAGAGGTTGTAAGCCCTCAGTGATGCAAGGCCTTTTGCCAGTGGGCAGCAAATGGACATTATATTTTGATTTGCTTCACAAATACAAGCAGTGATCCCTGGCACTCTTCTTGTGGCCTATCTTACAAGACCCAGAGCAGACAATTTTCAAGGAATCTTTAAGAATATTCTTTTCTACAGCCTTCTTCAGGCCCACCATGGCACGTTGTGTTTCACCCAGCACTGAATGCAGAGGGCGCAGGTTGTACGTCACCACATCTGGGATTGTCTTCAAAGATTCCAGTTACTAGCATGAGAAAATATGAAGCACATTACACTTGCTATTCCTAAAATCTGAGAAAAAAAATGTACAGGTACAGTATTGTCTGTCATGTCCTGTGTTTGTTTTCCTAGCCATGTGCTCATTTAGCACATGGCTCTGTTTATTCTTCCTGTCACCGCCCTAGTCCCGCCTTAGCCCCACCCTCTCATTTGAGTCTCCTTTGTAGTCCTGCCCTCTCGTTATTGTCCCCAGGTGTTCCTTATCAGTGATCTGTGTATATATAGTCCCTTTGTTTCAGCGTTCCCTTGTCAGTTCTTGTGTGTGTAGATGTGTTTCTTTCTCTGCTGTCTTACACATTACCACCAGATCACAGTTATGTTCTAGTTATGTTCCCTGAGTTCTTGTTTGTTTTCTTGCCTCCTTGCTCCTGTTTGTTGGGTGTTTGCCTTAGTTTTGGTTTAATAAATCTTCCTTGCGTGTACGTCCAGCTCCTCATCCTACTTCAACTGTGACATTGTCACTAAAGCTTAGCCAGTGTAAATGTACCTTTACAAGTACAATAGTGGTTTTAAAGTCCAGCTCTGTTCCCTAAAGCTTCAATTCATCACCTTCTCCAGATAGAGAGGTGAATATTTGTAATCTTTCACTTTATAACTATAAAAACAATTATATAAGTCCAGGACAGTGTGGGGAGGATTACTTTTAAAAAGCATTCCATTACAGAACAGAAAATACATGCCTAAAATGTATATGCAACTTCGGCTATAACACATTCAGCAGTTGTATAAGCAAATTTGTTTTTTCTGTCATTAGCCAGAGCTCATGAGCATAGGTGAGAGTGGGTACATACACTGACTGGTAAATTGAGAGCTTTGCTTTACAGCTTAGCTCTCTTAACCATGATGTTATGATACAATGACTGCATTACAGTCAAGGCAGGAATACACATTGGAGGGGGCGCCTCACCACCCTGTCCATGAATATCAGAAACAGAAGCAGAGGCAAGGCACAACCCTGACTGAGTCCAATGTACACATTGTACAAGCTTGACTTACTGCTGAGGATGCAAACACGACTCAGAGTAAATGGACAGCACAGCTTGCTGGAGCAAAATTGGCACCCAATATTCACTAAGCACCTTGCATAGAATCTCTTGGGAAACTTTCTAGTCAGGAAAAATTATCTCATGATCCTGCTGCCAAGCGATCACTTAAAATTATTCCTGTCCAATTTAAATTACTATATGTGTAGGGACTTAAGTAAATGTGTATAGAAACCTCAGAACATAAAATCAAACTAGTGTCCAAATTCAGGCTGCTTGACCCATCGGACCTTTCAATGGACCTGACAAACCACATATCCCTGTCATTGAGAAAAATCTGAGATTCCTGTACATTTACACAGATTAGATTGCATCAGTCAATCATCATTGTAAACAGTTGTTAATTTTTTTTTAAGTATCACTCATCCAAAATTCTATCAATATCCAAAAAATTATCAATTAATTAAACAATTCAATATTAAGAAACACATAAAACTGTGTCACTCCACAGTGCTTCAGCAGTATTACCTTTGGATGTAATGTTGAAGACGTTGAATCTGATCAAGTTTCCACAGTTCTGTTTCAAAGTCCTTTAGTTTTATTGCCCTCTTTTGAATTTTTGGATCCCTGAAGTACATCAGAACATCGAACAACCATTCACCCTTAGAGTTCTTCCCCCCTTTCATTTTGGAAGAAAGAAACAACAACCAGTATCTTTTGCAAAAATAACAGACACAAATAGCAACATCATCTGATTTTTTCAAAACACAATTCAACAAATCCCTTGGCTTTCTGGATAGTATACTGGACCCAGGCACTGATTAATTGCCAATTTTTTTGCTAAATTAATTTCACTGTTTTATCCACAAACTCTCATTATCTGAATGAGAAGTTCCCACCTGCTTATGATTTCTGTACACAAAAACTTTGGCAACAGTTTGAGCTTCTACTTTGTTAGACAAACCTCAGGCTTAAATAATAAATTATTTTCCACAACAACTAGTATTTATCTTCTATTTGTTTTTTTATTATACTATTATAACCTAATTTGTGCATTGGACCCCTCTGAACATTAATTTCCAGGCAAATTGCACACTTGCTAACAACATAATCAAAAATCATATTCTTTTTTAATCTTCCTCTTAATTTCTTCTGAAGTTTCCTCCTGGACTGTTGCACTTACAAACAAAATGACCAAACTGGCCACAATTGTAGCACACTTCAGGAGACTGCTGAAAGTTTAAATGAAAATGTCCTGGTCTTCCTCTATCTAAACTTCCTCCGCCTCTTCCTTTCCAAGTTTGCACCTGACTAAAAACTGGCTGTGGCCAGAAAGCAACTGGTACATCCGATGTGGACTGGCTCACTTGAGGTTGTGTCTGATTCAGTTGAGATTGTGGTACCGGCTGATTTGGAAGCTGAGTTGAAGGCTGACTTTGCATAACTAAAGCCTGTTCTTTTCTTTCTTCTTGTTGTCCACCAGTTGTATTTGATTCAGTTTTCTGAGAGATTCTAGGCCCTGTGCTTTCTGATCATGTTCCTTTTTCCGATATAGCTCCACTTGATGGGCTATATGATCTGTTTAAACACTCTTTGCCATGCTTCCAAGACCCACTACTTCTGCCAGTTTACTTCTCACTGGTAAGGGCGGTCCCTTCTGTAATTTGGCTCACAAAATTGACTGCTCCATTTGATTTAAATCTGGGTCATTTCCTGTCACATTTCTCCATACCTGATGGGGTCTTGACACATAGGCTCTCGGATTTTCTTCCTCTCCTAAAGGCTCAATCAGGATATCTTCAGTTGTGAACATTCGTCGGAAATGTATCTTTTAGTGCTCTCCATGTTTGACTTATTTTTGCAGAAAACAGCTCTGGATCCTTAACAGCAGTTCCTACATATCGATTTAGACCCGCTTCCTGTAGAATTTCTTCCATGGCTGGAACCCCAGGAGATTTGCTAAAAGTCTCTTTATGTCCCATATGGCAGGCTACGTTCCCACCAGAAGCTCTTCCAATTTTGAAATCCACGGATGTGCTCCATCTTGCAGAGTAGGCAACTTTTCCATGATGTCCTCGGACGATCACTGAACACATCTTTTCAAATGTCTTCCCTTTTCTTGGACGTAATGTATATGGTCTTTCAGACTTTTTAATGTCTTCATTTCTTAATTCTTCCTTATATATCACCAATTATTTCAGTTGTGTCTCCAGTGCTTTTTGGCTTTCTAAGCCAAAAAGACAACTTAGACAGTATTCGTCTAATTGCTGGGTCATATCCACCCATGATCTCCTCCTGGACACTCAGATCATTGTAGTATGATATGATGAATGTGTATTAATTCCTAATAAGAAATTGTGACTTTGAGAGTTTTAATTTTAAGTACACAAACTTTAGCTCGTTTCAGAGACATCTCCACACAAGCAGATGGAAGGTGAGATAAACCTCCAGAGCAGGATGGTAAAACCCCCTCCAAAGACCCTTTTTTATGACTTAAGGACCCCCAGGGTCAAGAAAAAAATGTAGAGAGACACACAGACCCACCTTTATCCCATGTCCTCTTACACCTTTTTAAAGACTGTTTACTCTAAAAGACTCAAACATCCCAAAGTTCTTACATGGAAAACAAGTTACATATGTGCAAAACTGTTTGAAATTAATTCCATTTGGACTATCAAAATGGGTGGGATTCATTTACCTATGTTTAAAGTCATTTTTGTTTAAATGAATGTGTAGAACCAAGGTAACCACATACTATGTGTGTAGTTGGTTAATAATTATGTAGAACACGGTTGTCTTAATAATACTACTTTGTGTTAACATCTAATCTTTTATATTGCAAATATATGATTCAAAATCTTGGAGATTCATTCAAAGGAGATGGTCCCTTTTTAAGCCTTTGTCTTGTCATGGGTCTTAAATTGTATGTGATGTCACTACCAAGGTATGAGAAGCAGCCAATCAGGAGCAAGAGAGGCTCCAATCTTATCCAATTGGTATTAAAGGCAGTTTTCTAAACTCTGGTAAAACCCACTCACACAGATAGGTTCTGCTTCTCAGATGGGGTAGTCAGAGAGCTCTCTTGCTCTGCAGACGTCTCTGCAGGCATAGGCTCTCTCATGGCTCTCTTGAACAGTCTTGAGCCCCTCGTGGTCCAGAGAGAACTGATTTTTCTATATTAATGTTGTCCAGATAGAAACTATAGATTAAGAAATACTATAGTTTAACCCTAGCTAAATTTCAACGCCACACCCAGAGCATGGAAACCTTAGACCTCTGCCCCTAAAAAGGACAACAACGCCGCTGGACCAGCAACAACGAAAGAAGGCCGCATGCACCCTCACAATGACCTTCTGAGATGAGGAAAAACCTGCCCAGGAGAGACCTGCATGGACGTGTCTCTCTCTCTCACAAGGCGGCAGATCAACGAAGACGAAGAATCCCCACAGAGACCTTCAGAACGCCACTAGCTCTGACGGCTGCGTTTGAACGCCTCGGGAGAAAAGGAACGCCCATGTCTGCAACGCTACAAGGCCCACGCAGGAAAGCACTGCACGTCAGCAACATGCTCCCAGCTATCCCAGCTCCCTGTCCATCTCCGGATACGTAAGGTCACATGGTCTCATGTCTCTCGTGGCTCATGGGTTGGTATTGAAATGCTTGCTGGGATAAACAATAGCCTTTCTTAGAACTTAGGGTAATAATTATCATAGAGAAATTCCCTCATATTAATCTCCCTGTTCCCTCATATATCACTGTAATCCATTTCATTATATGAATGTTTAATTAATATTCCTTATTTGATATTACAATTAATAAACCAGTTGTGTGATAAAACCAATCCTTGGTTATTTGTTTGTGTGTGCACCTTTCTTGTATGTCATTTTAATTTCTAGTTCAGATTCAATTTCAGAGTCAAGAACCCACGGCGGGTCAATGAGCATAATTCATTAATAATTAATTCTAGCTAATTCTGCTGTATAATATGTGAAGATGACCTACTTGTCTAAGCTAAAATTAAGACAGGTAAGGACACTACATATTATCTAATGGCTCCCAAACATGGAGTTTAGCAAAATGAATTAATTCATTATTAATAAAATAACTTCCACTACATCATTATCATCTCCAACGGTCCTCCTTCTCATTCTCAGGTCTCCTTTAGCCTGCAGACATAGAGTTCTCTTTTTGCTTTTGGAACTCGGATACTGTTGTGATACTCTGCTTGTCCTGCTTCTATTACGTAGTCATCCTCATCACGGACGTGATAGCTTCTTTCTTGACTGATTACTGGAATTTGAGGATAGATTTCCTCAGTTTTTGCTTCCTTCTCATAAGGTGGGGGTGAGTCCACATGTGAAAAAGGTACATTTATTTCTGCAATTTGGTATGCTGACCTATTGCTTACGCACCTTTTTCCCTCTTTTCTTTTGCAGCCTTTTTCAGTTTCTGACTACCTTCTTCAAACAACTGGAGAATGCCAAGCTCTATTGGCCTTTGTTCCCTACGCTTTTCTCCCTGCCCTGATTTGTATGTAGCCACAAGTACCTCCATAGCTTTAATTACATCTGGGTTGAGTGTCCCCTCTACCGGCCATGGTTGGTGTATGTTAGGCCATCGCTTATAAAATTTAGCAGATATTTCTGCAATGCCACTGGCCACTGTATCAGCAGAAATTACCCGATTATAGTTTGCCAACTTCAGAGAAATCAAACCTTAATATGCAATGCAAATTCACACTACTAAATACCCTTTACTAAGTAATTAATGGATCTGATCACCTGAAAACAGCAAAAATCACTATACTAAACTTTCAGTTAACTCCAGCTTAATCAGAACAAACTTTTTGCTAAAACATCTATTACAACTCTTAATGGAATTATATACCTAAGTAGTATATTCTCTTAATAAATGAACTGCATGAGTCAACCTGTTGCCAAGCTTTTCTTTTCATAAGTGTCATATAGTCCCTTAAATTAAGCCTAAATTGAAAAATTTCTTAATGTAGTCTAAAAGTAAAAGCAGTCTAATTGAGTATCAGCAATAATGACAATATGAGTATATTTACATCAGTGGCAATTGCTCTGAGACTGCAAGGGAAGCTCAGCCTCCCCTAAAATGTAAAAACATAAGTGATCATATATATATACTGTTGTGTGTACATGTCATTAAATAAATATGCACTACAACGCACTCAACTTTTGTTCAGAATCAGCTTCTTATCACTGGTAAAGATGCGGCTTTTCTCATTCAATAATTTTTCAATCATTCCCGCAGTTTCACAGTGATTAAAACAGTGTGGATGCTGTGCGTCCACAGAGTTCAATGTCGAAGCAGCGAAGTGCAGCAAAACGAGACGAGTCATTGGATAAATGCTGGGCTTTGTCCCGCCCATCGGACGCTCAGCGTCTATGGGGCAGTGGGCTGGCCCCGGCTGGCCCGGACGCTCAGCTTCTGCATCATGATTGGATGATCTGTCTGAGGCTGAATCCCTTTTTGATTGACAGCAAAATGAGCGAATCAGCGATCCTTTGGTGTAAAGATCCGTGGGAGCACAGGCGGACATACTTCACATGGGCCAAGGCCGTTTAAGCAGCCTAGCTCTGCTGGCCATTGAGAGGACACTAGTCAAGTCCATGGAAAAGACGCCTTATTGTTACGACAGGGTCACAGAGCATTTTCTTAAAAAGGAACGGAGGGTAGAATTTACATATAAATAAACTGACACATTTTATGATGTAGGCCGAAACTGAGCTTCCCCTCCTTGAAAGACCAGTATCCGCCACTGATTTATATATATTATGAAATGCAGGTATTTGTGAAAGACTCTGTGGATAAACATATACAGGCCTTGTTCAGACATGATCCAGCTGCTTGCAGTGACTTCAGTATCCCTTCTTCTGCCGGGCTGTGGTCAGTTGCTGCTGTCTTCGTCTCCTTTGTCTTCATCTCCTTTGCCTTCATCTCCTTTGTCTCTCTCATACAACCCACAAGATAAGGGAAACAGACAGATAGGAATTTAACATGTTGAGCTTACTTATTGGTAATTAAACATGCAAAACTTTAGTCCATTCTTAACATTTTTGTCTTTCAATTCTTTACTGTAAAATTATCATTATTATTTTTTCATATAAACAAGCTTTGGCAAGTATCTTTGTTGACTTAGGACCTGGATAAGCCCTCTTTTTCTAAACAGGATGTCAGGATCACGGAGCGGACTGACAGAGGCGGACACACGCTAAAACACAACAATGTTTATTTAAACAACATATAACTAAACAGACAGATTTGGGTGATGGAAAAACAAGAGCAGAAAACAAAGGTGGAGAGAAACAGACAGACAGAAGGGCAAATGACACAACACCAGTAGAAAATGAATTAAAGGACCACGAAAACAAACAGAAGGAAACAAAACAAAGAGACTTGAACAGAAAGGCAACACACAGGGAGCTAATAGAGACAGACAAAGGGAGCTAAGCAGACTAGACTTAAATACAGAGAGCTGGACAGACTGAACACAGAGCGCTAAAGCAAATGGGACACACAGTCTAGAGAGCCAAACACTATAATGAGAGGAAACAGTGACAGAGGAAACTAAATGAGGAACAGCAAGAGGAAACAATGATGGAGAAACAAAACAAGGAACAGCTGAGACAGACTAGACATGGAAACAAAAATGACAGAGACAGAAAAACAGGACTGAGCAACATGACATGGAAAAAATGGAAGCGAAACAACAACATGAAACAAGAAACAACATGACCTGGGAAGTGAAATGAGAAGCAACAGCCAGACTACAGGACTAAACAACATGCGCTGGGGAATGAAATGAACGACTGACAAACATACAGAGACAAAGGGACTTATATACACACAAGAACACCTGAGACTAATAACAAGGGGGCAGGACTTCAAATGAGACATGGACGATGAGGAGGAGGACAAAAGACGGCACATGGGCGGAGACATGGACAATAACAAACAGAGCCATGTGCTAAGAGAGCACATGGCAGGGAAAACAGACACGACAGGACAAGGGCATGACACATCCATCCATCCATTATCTGTAACTGCTTATCCAATTTAGGGTCGTGGGGGGTAGGATGATTCCTACCTGGAATCATCAGGCGCAAGGTGGGAACCACCAGTCCTTCACAGGGCGACACAGACACACACACATTCACTCACACACCTACGGACACTTTAGAGTCACCAATCCACCTGCAACGTGTGTTTTTGGACTGTGGGAGGAAACCGGAGCACCCGGAGGAAACCCACGGGGAGAACACACCAACTCCTCACAGACAGTCACCCGGAGCGGGAATCGAACCCACAACCTCCAGGCCCCTGGAGCTGTGTGACTGCGACACTACCTGCTGCGCCACCGGGGCATGACACAGAAAGGACTAAATGAAATGAGTAAGGGACCAGAGAGTGACTGATAGCAAAGAAAACAGAAGGAATGCATCCTCAACATATAAGTCCTTTCCATCTGGTTATATTTTAGTCTCAAATTACTATGCACTGAAACATCTAGAAACCAACTATATGATCAGCTAACTCCACACTTCTTTCAACACATCTTGAGTGACATTGTCACATAACTGCATCCCTTAGGTTCTTAAAAACTTAATATATCAGTATTATTCTAATACTTGTAAATTATACTTCAATATATGAACAACCATTTGAGTGGTATGTTTTAAATTTCTATTGTCAAACTTTCAGAATTTAATTTAATTTCCAACATTCAAATATTAGTAGTACTTTTGTACTCATTAGTTCGCTAATAATTATAAATTAAAGGTACTGCACAAAGATCTAGACACCAGAGACTATAAGATTAAACCCTTTTATCTGAGCAATAAATGTTAATTTGCTAAGCCCAAATAAACACCCAAGAAGCTCTACAGTAAATCCAACCAAACAACACCATTCCACCAACACACTCTCTATACACAAATATTTCCCTTAGATTCCTTTCTTAAATCTCCCTTTATGGCAGTCTACACCTTCCAAGACCCTCAACCAACATCCAGTCCACTGGCCAAGTTAATGACCCCAAAAATTATGACTCTTCTTTTGTCAAACTTTTGCAATCAAGGAGCATTCAAACTGCTCCACAAATTTACTCACATCCACTATGTTATATATCACTTAAAATTCCACACAAGCACCATACCCACTGAGGAGCAACCTTTTAATCTTCTTAGTGCACAATCTCACACACACACACTCAGACACAGAACCTCCTAACACTCCAAATCACAAACCAAGCTTGAACATCTAACAATACAACACATACACACACAACAGTTACCCCAAAGTCGACTTAATAACACCACTATAGCGTGCTTTTCATTTATATATATATACAGGGGTTGAACAATGAAACTGAAACACCTGTCATTTTAGTGTGGGAGGTTTCATGGCTAAATTGGACCAGCCTGGTGACCAGTCTTCATTAATTGCACATTGTACCAGTAAGAGCAGTGTTAAAGTTCAATTAGCATAGGGTAAGAGCACAGTTTTGCTCAAAATATTGCAATGCACACAATATTATAGGTGACATACCAGAGTTCAAAAGAGGACAAATTGTTGGTTCACATCTTGCTGGCGCATCTGTGACCAGGACCGCAAGTCTTTGTGATGTATCAAGAGCCACTGTATCCAGGGTCATGGCAGCATACCACCAAGAAGGACAAAACACATCCAACAGGATTAACTGTGGATGCAAGAGGAAGCTGTCTGAAAGGGATGTTCGGGTGCTAACCCGGATTGTATCCAAAAATCAAAACCAGTGATGGTTTGGGCTGCCATATCATGGCATTCCCTTGGCCCAATACTTGTGCTAGATGGGCGCATCACTGCCAAGGATGTGAACCATTCTGGAGGACCATGTGCATCCGATGGTTCAAACATTGTATCCTGAAGGAAACATTGTATCAGGATGACAGTGCATCAATACACATCAAGACTGGTGAAAGACATTGACGAACATAAAAGTGAAGTTGAACATCTCCCATGGCCTGCACAGTCACCAGATCTAAATATTATTGAGCCACTTTGGGGTGTTTTTGCAGGAGTCAGTAAACGTTTTCCTCCACCAGCATCACGTAGAGACCTGGCCACTATCCTGCAAGAACAATGGCTTAAAATCCCTCTGACCACTGTATATGACATTGTATATGTATATAATGTATATGTATACATATACATAATGACATTGTATATGTCATTCCCAAGATGAATTGACGGTGTATTGGCCACAAAAGGAGGCCCTACACCATACTAATAAATTATTGTGGTCTAAAACCAGGTGTTCATTGTCCAACCTCTGTATATATACATACACACACACATACAAATAGGTTTAAGCCATTTTCTTTAATTGAAGTTTATGATCATAGTTTCCCTTTAGCATGGGAATTGTTGCTCCTGTACCTCACTGCTCATATCACTCTGGATACTTCTTTCACACCATTCTTTACCATACATTACAATTTGCTTGCTCACATAGAAGATGAGTGTTTTCTGGCAACACTGGAACACTAGGGAAATTAACAGGATTTCCAACTTGATAAGATTTATTACCAAGAAGCATTGTTACAACAAAGAAATAATCTACCAAACACAAATTCACTTACCTTTGTGCTAAGTTTATATTACATTAGTTTGCTGTGCTATTAACAAACAGGTACAGTCTCTTATAAAAGATGTATTTGCTATCATTCAAGGTGATACATTATGTTTCCCAACACAACTAGAGTCAGTCTCTCCTGTCAGATCATAACTTTATTTGAGGTCAAATGTAACATTATAGATTTAAAAGGACACAAGATGCATTTCCATGATTACTGTTTATTAGACAACTTTCCAAATATTTGTGGTTAAATGCTATCAGATCCTTGCAGCAGTGTTCCAATATCTGAAGTAAAGCCTTCCCAGAGTAGAAGGCATTGCTGCAGTATATGGGCTACAAACTTCTGATTGGTTGCCTTCATTTCATATGAAATGCTGCTTTTCCGTTAGCTGCAGTATGGTGTGAGATCTGTTCCCAGTTTTTAAATTGTAAATGTGAATCATGAAAATTCTCTGAAGGAAGAAAACTCACTCAGGTCTGTCTTTTTTGAATGCTTTAATAAAACCAAAGCACAGCATGCAGGGCAATCAAGCAGTACAGCAAAGGAGAGGATGCCACTAAAACAAGATATATATTAAAGGGGACATATTATTAGAATAGGTCTATGGATGATACAAACCATATTCATGAAGTTCTTTGCACAAAATCACTCTCATATAAAGAGATCACACCAGCTGTATTTTTGCCAGTTTCAGTCCCTTTCAGAATGAGCTGTTTAAGGGCTGTCACTTTTATGCAAATAAACTGGCAACAGCCCACCCACTTGTAAAACCAGCAGACCAAAATGGCGGATCTTGTGGGGCTCTGGTGGGGATTGGCAGGTGAAGGGTAGTGCCAATGTGGTTTTATGCAAATGTCCTTATAGTGACATCACAATAGGGGAGCCATCCAAATGGTAGGTAGAAGCATATGATTCCTGACACCAAAATCTTTCAACTGATTCACAGAAAACAGATGGATGATTTTTTTTCATGCTTGGAGTGTTTATAGGAGAAGTAAAACCCAAGACAACAGCATGCAAAAATTAGCTTTGCATAATATGTCCCCCACACACATATGTAGAAGTTCAGAATGTCTTTATTTATATATATATATATATATATATATATATATATATATATATATATATATATATATATATAGTGTCAGTCACACAGCTCCAGGGACCTGGAGGTTGTGGGTTCAAGTCCTGCTGTCTGTGAGGAGTTGGTGTGTTCTCCCTGTGTCCGCGTGGGTTTCCTCCGGGTGATCCAGTTTCCTCCCACAGTCCAAAAACACACGTTGGTAGATAGATTGGGGACTCAAAAGTGTCCATAGGTGTGTGTGTGTGTCTGTGTGTCGCCCTGTGAAGAACTGGTGCCCCCCCCCCCCCCCCCCCCCCCCAGCCCAGGGTGTATTCCTGTCTTGCGCCTAGTGATTCTGAGTAGGCTCCAGACCCACCATGACCCTGAACTGGTTAAGCGGTTACAGACAATAAATGAATGAATGAATGAATGAATGAATGAAGAGGAATTATATTTATGCTGTCCAAAAGCTACAATGTTCAGTTTGCCAAACAAATCACATGAGCTAAGCTAGTATCATGCACATGTTTTTGACATGCTAATTATACCCCTTTAAGTGGCATCAATGTAATTCTGGAGCTTCCACATGTCTTTATCCAGAATGCCATTTCTGGATTGAAAGATCTTGGCCAGAGGGGCAGCCATAGGAGATGGTTTGTAATCTGCACACATTGAACCTTCAAGACTTGGAAAACATTTTACAGAATAGGAGAAAAAGAAGGTGCCGTGGGTGAAAACACACTCATCACTCACAACTCCACTTCTCAGAGAAAATGAGCATGTTCCCAGAAGGTCATTGTTAAAGGTATGATCTATATCATACACTTCAAAAGTAAGACTTTCACTCATGGACAATCTGACAGGACCAAAATCAAATGATTCTCTCCAGCGGGGATTATCATCATCAGTAATCTCTGCAATGCGTCTGACTGTGTTCCTGTATTTGACTTGTACAACTGCTTCAGTTTTGCCCCAGGTATCACCATATAAACCATTGGCATAGAGCTTATACACCCTCAGTGATGCAAGGCCTTTTTCAGGTGGGCAGCAATTGGACATTATATTTTGATTTGCTTTACAAATACAAGCACAGCGATCCCTGGCACTGTTCTTGTGGCCTATCTTACAAGACCCGGAGCAGACATTTTTCAAGGTATTTTTAAGAATATACTTTTCTACAGCCTCCTTCAGGCCCGCTCTGGCATGGTGTTTTTCACCCAGAACTGAATGCAGAGGGCGCAGGTTGTACGTCACCACGTCTGGGATGGTCTTCAGTGATTTCAGCCAATTGTTCAGAGCTGTTTTATGTGAAGTGCTGGAAAAGAGGAGATCCTCACCATTGATGTTTCCTCCTACAGTCTCTGTCTGTCGCTCACTAAACATCGAGCTGAACTTTTCATTGGTCTTCATCTTGGACTGTAGGTCTCTACAGTGTTTGCTCTCAGTGTTCAGTGTTGCAGAGTTGTATGTTCCTGATGCCTCCACCTCCAGACAGTCTTTGACATCAGTGTCTCTGAGGCCGTTCATTGCTGCTTGGCAGGTTCTGATTGCTGTTACTGCTTTCATCTTCCCACCCAGCTCCACATTTGTGATATAGTGTGTGCCAAACCTGTCAATTATTTCTTCATAGGCTTCTGAATTAGGGTTTTTTGGAAGAGACTGCACAGCCTGAATAAATTCTTGATGAAGTGAGGGTGAACTTGTTACCTGGTACCTGTGAGCGAAATTCAAAGGCCTTAATATTTAATTTTCCATTCAAATATTGTAATATAAATAAACTGGTTCATTTACAAGTAAAAATCAGAAACATAATTTAACTTAGTTCTTTGGTCTAAACTTGGAAAATGCTTTATACACTCATGTTTATATACACTCATTGACAAAAAATATAATGCACCCAGAATGCTGCAATACTTTCATGCTCTCATGGGGGGATATACATAATTATAGGTGTGGTCTGATTAGGCACTGCGTCTTACCCCACGTGTGTGCAATGCTTCCCCTCTCAACCTTATTAAAACTTCTTTTGGGTAGTGTTCTTTGTGTCTCATCGCCGACTGCTCAAAATGCTTATATAATGCACTTTAATATCTGGCCTGCCAAGCTGACAGATTTATTGCCAATCAAGCACTTATAGGACCAGCTGGGATGCCAGTTCCAGCAAACTATAAGTGTGCAGGATCTACAGGCCCAGCTGCAACATCAGGGCAAATTTGCCTCACAGTGCCATGTTGAATTTGTATGCCTCCATGTCCAAACATATCTTATTATGTTTCCAGGCAACCCAACAGGTTGTAGAGCCCAGGGGCATTTCTAAACTACTTGCTGTACTGTGGCTCGCAGAATTTATATTCACACAGGTAAAAATGGCCCAAATCTTATTTCTTCATATGTTACACAAATGTGTTTGTGTGGCTGTGTGACCAGCAAAAATTGCATTGAATCTAACATATTGAAAATCAGATTTGGGCCACTTTCAAATGTGGTATAGTGATCGAATCCATGCTGAATCTGTGTTAATGTGACTCTGTCAGATCTGTCAGATCGGAATTTATGTGACAACTAAGTCACTCCGACCATTGAGAATGATCAGTGGATTCAGGTCCGAAGCAATTATTTTTAAATTGAGGTGTTCAAGCTTTGGAAATGGCCTGGTCAAAGCTTGTTAATCTTCTTAATCCAGGTTCCTGTCACTCATTCATGAGAAATGAAAAATGTATAGTAAACCTCATGGAAATTAGTATTTACTTTATTTTTTAAACAAATACAAGAAGAACTTATTTCTTAGTTGCCCTTTATCAGTTTTATAATATTCATGTCTGTATGAAAGTTGCTTAAATATTGATAATGGAAATATTAAGTTTTTATGTTAGCTCTTGTGTTGTGTAAACTGCATTTAATGTTGGTAAGAATGATGTGTAATATTGCTAGGTGCATATATCCAGATGTTTTATACCAGTATATTTGTAGTTACAACAAAGTAAAGGAATGAGAAATTGTAGCATGCTATGGCTGACTCCTATTGCAGGCCATGCATTTTCTCAGGTTAATAATGAATATTTAACCTGAAATTTTTTTACATATTTTTATTTAATATATAATATTTTCACCTTGATTCTGTTGGGTTTATTGAGTAAATTTGTAAAGTAAATATATGTTTATTATCCTCTTCTCTTCGAGGGACAAAAAACTTGTAAATAACAATTAAGATATATTAGCCATTACTTAAACGTTAGTTTATGTATAATTAATGAAAAATGTCGTCACTTTACTTGGAGGGACACCTATTGCAGTAATCAATGGTTAAGTAAGAGGAATTTAATAACCAATCAATGGTTACGTAAGAGGATTTTAATATGTAATTAATGATTAATATAAGTAAAGAAGCAATTAAGTTTTAAGATAAATTAATTATTTTGATGTGATTCATGGTGAAAATGTAATTGTGTATAATTATATAATCATGTAAATAAAGTAAAAGATATTATTTACCAAAGCAAAAAAGGTGGATTTTGCTACCTTTGATATGAAGGTGTGGAAAGCTCTTCATCGAATTCATAAAACTTTTGTACAAGTGGAGATTTGAGCATAAAGCTTGAAACAGCACTTAATTTATAAATCATGTAAATGCTCTAAGCATGTCCAACAGTGTATGAATGAATGAACTTAACACTTATATAGTGCATAACTATATGCAAGTTATATATATAACTTATATATAGTATTATGTAGTATATTTACTTATATTTAATGATTACTTCAAATAATTAGCAGCATTAACGCATAAGTGCTAGTAAGTTATTATGTTACTTCTTAATATAAATGAAGGTACTTACTAATTAATTAACAATGGAGTAAGTAGCAGTTAGTAGACAGATAAAGAGTAATATGATATAAACTAACCTATTAATTACTAGTTCCATTAATTACTAATGCCTAGTAAATTAATCAGTTACTAAGCAACAGTTAATGCTTAATAACATATAATGTTAACTACTGAGTATATAATGGGAAATTAATCATTATTCATTATATAATTAATGACTCATTAGCGAACATTAATGTAAAGAGTTATCCATTGACAGGTTACTGGACTGATTCTAATGGGGACACAGCAGAAAATTTATAGGGGCAAATGCCCCAGTACAATAGGTTTAGTCACATCGTTTCTAGAGCCTAATTTCTATTGTATAGTGTTCCACTATAAAGTTATCCTGTCACTCTAATATTATGATCACTTTCATGTGTCATCATTACACTCACATTCAGAGTTTCATTTGATTCCAACCACTCCTCTTTAGTTCATTTTTCTTCAATTAGTGGTGTTATTTCAGCCTCCTGCAACTTTATGAATGAGTAAATTGTAGAAAATATGGGACTTTCATAATTTTGCCTTATAGGTGTTAAATAATACCTATACAAATTTACTCTTTAATTAAGCTTTAGGGGCACATAGCCCAGTAAATTGGTTCTAATGACACCACTGCTAGAGCCACATTTCAATTGTGTGTAAGTTCAGTGCTAGTTATTTTAGCGTCTTGTAAATGTATGAATGAGTTTATATAGAACATTGGGGAACATTTCATATTTTGTTCTATGTAACACTTCAGTTTAAAATAATACTAAAAAATTATGAAATAATGCTCTATAACATCTAATCTACTTCATTTTAAAATATATTGTATTCAGAAAATTAATAGTAATTGTGCATAAAACATGACACCTTAAATGTATTATACCATTCATTAAATTACTTCATTTTATATCAAACAAAAATAACTCACGTGTAGGAACTGCATTGCACGAGGTGTTTGGTGAAGCTGAACTTGTCTTGCTTTGACTTCTCCATACCGAAGCGTGCTTCACGGGAATGAGTGCCTCCTACTGATTCAGAAGCAATAAACTTCACATCAAGTCCAATTGTCCAGTTATTCTTGATTGATGAGGTGGAATCTTTCACAAGAGCTTCACTCGACTCGTAGATCTTGCTGGAAACCTTCATTGAACACTTGGGTAGTGTCCTCCAGAACACTACAGCAGCAGGAACCTTCTGCTTCACGTTATTTAGATACGGATTGTTGAACATTTTACAACTGCCATTCCCTATGTCCCACTTTTCCATGTTGATGACATATGACCCTTTTCTCTCCATCTTCACAACGTCAAAGCCCTCTCCACCGAGATTATGTCCAGGAACAAAGTCAGCTTTTTTACAGTTTGCTGGAGAACCCAGTTCCATCTCTTCTTCACCACTGACCAAGAACAGCAGAGAACAGCAGATCAAGCTGCTCACAAGACAGTGCCACATCTGCCCCATCTTCTGAAATCAGAAATTAAAAAATAAAAACTCCACAGTAAATTCCACAGTACTTAATATCATATATTTAGATTGAGTCCTGTTAAAGAGATTTTCTCACAACTTACTTACATTTTGTATCTTGTATCTTTATCTGAGATGTGTGTCATGCAAAACCAAATTTCTCATGTTAAATTCTAGTGGTAAAGGGTGGGACTTCCTTGGTTAATTTTTTGACATGCATCAGACCTTCTATATTTGTTTCATAAAGACTGTTCTCATAAGTCATTGAGCAAGTAAATAATATTATTTATTTATAATTTACTTCTCAGAACAAAAGAGCCATTTTGGACAATCTCTTTTACTACATTTATATTCTGAGAAGTATTTGAATAAAACAACCATCAAATAGAATGATTCCCTTTTTTTAAAATCTAATGAAAGTTAAATGCATTTTTTAAATGCTATTTATAACTAGAGTTATCACAAAGCAGCTTAGCAGACTTTCTAGCAGAGTGGGTATTACTGATGTAAATGTGGCATAAAAAAGTCTCTTAGAATCTGATAAAGGACAGCTGGGAAGAAACTCTGTGGGTGCAGGTTCCCTGGTTACGATGCTTTAGCCTCAGCCTCAGACACTCTGCCAACATGTACACGGAGACACATATTTTCCTGGGAAAGTCTGTTAATTAGTTTGGATTTTCATTTTGTTGATTTGGATTTTCTGATAGCATTATTTCTGTTTTAACTCTTGATGACAAGATCGGAGTTAAAATCCACCTTAGAGTGGGCTACCACATTACATTATTTATGCTATTACATTATAATATTATGCTATTTGCAAGACACTTCAAACAAAAGGTTATGAATGCTTTGTGAATCTTCGGTAAAATGTCAGCACAAGTGACAAAATTAAACCACAAATGTCAGTATTTTCTCATTTAAAAACTGAGATACAGTATGTTATATTATTATAGTTTAATGTAGTTTTAGTGCATTATGTCACTTTACTCCATAAAATCATAAAATATTGGTAGTATTAATGCTGATGTCTCTGAATTTCCAGTTCTACCTTAACTGCTAACGCAATTATGTTCTAGGGGTTTTGAGGAAAGTGAAAATTACAAACAAAATGCAGCATAATAAGCAGAATTGTGCTTCATATCACAGATAATTATGAGTGGTTGATGACATATAATTGTGGAAAATATTGTTTGAATACACAATTTTCTCTCACACATTTGTTAGTTGTTTTCTTAAAGAGTATCTGTTCATGTATTAATGTTCAACAACAGTTGCATGGTTATGGCTAAATATGAAAAAAATGACCACCCTAAGTATTGCTATCGTGTCCCATTCTCTCTCTGCTTAAAAAATAAGGATTATAATCTCTAGAAATTGACACTTATGCTAATTATTACCAGCTTTTTATTTTTTATTTTTTATTTTATTTTATTTTTTTTTTTAAGGTTGTGGAGATTGACAGGACATATAACATACAAACCGGATTCCAAAAAAGTTGGGACACTAAACAAATTGTGATTAAAAACTGAATGCAATGATGTGGATGTGCCAGCATCTAATATTTTGTTCAGAATAGAACACAGATCACAGATCAAAAGTTTAAACTGAGAGAATGTATCATTTTAAGGGAAAAGTATGTTGTTTCAAAATTTCATAGCGTCAACAAATCCCAAAAAAGTTGGGACAATGCCATTTTTTACCACTGTGTGGCATCCCCCCTTCTTCTTACAACAGTCAACAGACGTCTGGGGACAGAGGAGACCAGTTTCTCAAGTTTAGAAATAGGAATGCTCTCTCATTCTTGTCTAATACAGGCCTCTAACTGTTCAATCGTCTTGGGCCTTCTTTGTCGCACCTTCCTCTTTATGATGTGCCAAATGTTCTCTATAGGTGAAAGATCTGGACTGCAGGCTGGCCATTTCAGTCCCCGGATCCTTCTCCTACGTAGCCATGATGTTGTGATTGCTGCAGAATGTGGTCTGGCATTATCTTGTTGAAAATTGCAGGGTCTTCCCTGAAAGAGATGACCTCTAGATGGGAGCATATGTTGTTCTAGAACCTGAACATAGTTCTCTACATTAATGGTGCCTTTCCAGATATGCAAGCTGCCCATGCCACAAGCACTCATGCAACCCCATACCATCAGTGATGCAGGCTTCTGAACGGAGCATTGACAACAACTTGGGTTATCCTTGTCCTCTCTGGTTCAGATGACATAGCGTCCCAGTGTTCCATAAAGAACTTCGAATCGTGACTCATCTGACCACAGAACAGTCTTCCATTTTCCCACACTCCATTTTAAAAGACCCTTGGCCCAGTGCAAATGTCTGAGCTTGTGGCGCTTGCTTAGAAATGGCTTCCTCTTTGCACTGTAGAATTTCAGGGGTTATTTCCTTGACAGTGGCGTTCCTGTTTGAGGTGCAGTGACGTTTAAGGGCTCGGAGATCACGAGCATCCAGTAGAACTTTACGGCCTTGACCCTTACGCACAGCAATTGTTACAGATTTTCTGAAAGTTTTGATGATGTTATGCACGGTTGATGATGATAACTTAAAAGTCTTTGCTATTTTACGCTGGGTAACACCTTTCTGCGCAACAATGGTGGAATTGGTGATCCTCTTACCATCTTGGCTTCAGAGAAACACTGACACTCTGAGAAGCTCTTTTTATACCCAATTATGTTGTCAATTGACTAATTGGTCTTCCAGCTCAATTTCCTTTTTCCAGCCACTTATTGCTACTTGTCCCAACTTTTTGGGGATTTGTTGACACTGTGAAATTATGAATCAACATATTTTTCCTTTAAAATGTTACATCTGTCATCTGTGTTCTATTACGAATAAAATATTGACATTTGCCATCTCCACATCATTGCATTCAGTTTTTATTCACAATTTGTTTAGTGTCCGAACTTTTTTGGAATCCGGTTTGTATAATTAGATGAACTATCATCTGTTGTTGTTGTTATCACACTGTACTTAATAGCAAACAATTTAGTTAATGTTGTTAAAAAAGGATAAATTTGCTATTATTGCTCTATTCCAACACATGAAAGAATATGTTTAAGATGGGTTTGAAACCCAGTAGCTTTAAAGCACCAAATGCTGAATGCAAAATTATTTTGTTGCCCATGTATAACTATAACATTACTGTAAACAAAACTGAGATATATTTTCAATGTAGGGCTCACTCAAATGTATTGTTGTCTGTGGTTATTTGATCATATCCTCTGCCTATGTATCTGTCAGATAAATCTATGCACTATGGTTTTCAATGTAGATGAGTGTCATGTTTATTTTTTGCTTCTGATTCACACTGTCATTAAGGTCAGATTTTCTCAGAAGAAAGCATCACTGCAGCCTGACAGTACAGTCTTAAATATAAAGGTGCTACAAAGAGATGTGTGAAAAAAAACTTTAAGGGTTTAAAAATCCATCACATGATCTCAGTGATCTTTACCCATTTAAGTGTATTAGCAAAAACATTTACTTATGTAATCAAAAGTGGTTCTTCAATGGCATCAATCAAAGAACCTTTTGATTCCCATTCATATTTAAGTAACTTGCTCACTTGCTTTACAGTGTGTACAGGGTGAAACAATGATGTGGGACTTTCATGGCATTCTGCCAAATGGAAATTTGAATAGTCATTTATTGGTGATTTACCTCTGCACCTTCTTCCAGCACATTCTGTCCTTCAGGGGATGGTTGCGATGAAACATAATATATGTCACCTCAGTGATAAAATCCATGCATCTGGGAGCATTAAAACCAATCTAAACCCAATCCCCAATCTAATTGCTGGTGCTTTCCTGGCATTCCTGCTTCTACAACTGGTACATGAGCTCTCACACTGCCATGAGTTTCTTCCAGCTGGTGACAACAGTTTCTGTCCAGCATTTCATGAACTGGGGCAGCACAAAACAAAGGTCCTTCTTACAAACCCACAGGGTTATATTGTGTGGATGTTTTCTAGATATCATATGCCCCTTTCAGATAGGCACTGTAACACAGAACTTACCAAGAGGTAAGCTGTATAAGCTGATTGTTACCTTATGGTAACAATCAGTAAATGTATTTCAAAACTTAGGTTCAACAATCATGCCAAGCTCCAGTCAACATTCTAAAACAAATGTGCTGTTTCCCTAAGGAAAAATGACTATGGACACCACCAACAAAAATAAATAAACAAAACCAAACCTAATATACATAAGTGTAATGTCCGAGTAAGGCCATGTATGGATATAGCAGGGGGGTATTCCACAAAGCAGGATTTTGTAGTTTAGCCTGCTAATTTCAGCCTAAAGTCAAGCCTATCCAATAGGAATAGAGCTTAGGGAGTTTCCCAATGGATGTTCATTAACTTTGGACAAAGATAACTGGCTAAATCCTCCGTTGTGCACACAACACAGGTGCTGCCTATGCCTAAACCATGCAGAATATTACCTGTAGTGAGACTCAAAAATCTCCGGGTGTACCTCACGTGTGAAACGTTTACACGTGAAAAAAATAGTCTACACTTATCACAGGACACCTCTCAGTTCTTGTCCACAGCAAGGGAATATGAACCTAGGCTATCCTCTGTTTTTTAACTGAGGTTCTTATTAAGTGTCAATTTTTCTGCAGCTTGAATCACCCTCGCACGTTCTGAGCAGGTAGCTAACAGGAAGCTCGAAAATAATCCCTAATATTGAAAGGTCCTGATGGGCAAAACCACATTAATGTATGCCATAAAATAAGAAAAACCTCACTTTAAATAAGCACATTAAAAAATGACAGCAAAACAGAACCTCACTGTAATAAAAAATAATAATGATAAATAAAACCATGCACATAAACATAAAAAAGGACAGATGTACAGTTGATTGGCTGTTTGCATGTCACTTGTAGCATGGTCCACAATGGCAGGATCTGATAACCTGTGTTCATACAGCCAAACAATATATATTTAACCACCTTGTGTGGTTTCCTGGCAGTACGCATTTAATTGAAGCTACTGAACATTATTCTTCAGTTCAGTTCAGTTCAGTTTATTATTTTTATCTCTCCAAGAGAAACTTTGTTTGTGAGCAGTCACTAACAATCCCATCCATACATACAGTAAAAAAAAAAACATTAGCAAACAAGTTCATATACACCAAAAAAAAAAAAAAAAAAGAACTACAGCGAAGAACTACAAACCCTGCTTTGCTCTCTTATTTAACAATAAAATTGCACTAGGAATAAAAAAATTCTTAAATCTATTGCAGCGTATTTTCGGAAGATGATAATGTAAACCCAATGGAAGAAGTTGAAACTCCCCCTTCAAGGGATGATCAACAGATACTATAATTAGCTCAGCTTTGTTCAATATATATTTCTTGTACAACTGTGATAAGAGTGCTTGCTGACACCCTGTAATCCGACTACTGATTTTAGCAATACTGTTGAGAACTGTTGTGAACATTTTTCTTAACATTATTTATGACGTGTCTAGCACATTATATATTTCTAGCTTTGTAGTTATATTGCCCAGGCCTAGCAGCAGCATATATATTTTTTCATTACCAGTTTTGACAAGTAGTAGGCCACATCCTTTTTTTCTATAATCATCAAAGTCTGGGTGTGTGTTCACAGTCCCTAGTGCACTAGTGTGTGTGTGTGTGTGTGTGTGTGTGTGTGTGTGTGTGTGTGTGTGTGTGCTCACTGCCACAGATGGGTTAAATGAGGAAGGCACATTTCATTGTATGTTGTACAATGACAAATTATTGCACATTATCACATTATCATTATTATTACCTGCTGGGGGTATTTGATAGCAAGTGACAAGAGTAGCACTTCAAATTGTTGAAAGAATTGTGTCTTAACATTGTGAAACCACAGCTATAGATGATCATAGAAGTAAAGGAAGTGACCTAATGCCTGTCTAAAGTTCAACATGCAGATTGTGTGCAATAAAGCAGTAAGACACAAAAGTAGCATTGAATAAGACCTTATAGGGGACAATCTATCCCTTTCTTCACATATGAACACAGTTCTGTGATCTCAATGAAATGCCTGACTAGCTTTGGTCAAAATACCACACCCCGCAACAGTGTTGTCCCTTTGTCTAGCCCTGTTCAAAATGGTTTTGGCACCTTTTCTTTTAAATGCTAATGGGCCTCTGTTCAATCTAATCAATGTGCACACCATTAAGGTCTGAGGAACAAAAGCTCTGGTTATTAGCCATGTTTCCTCTGTTGCCTTACTTCTCCGTTATTGTTGTTACTCAGTACTCTTATTTCTGTGCACTAGTTGCCTGATTTGCTATATTTAACCTAGTTTTGTACTCTCACATAAATGTGAGAAGCTTGTGTGGGTGTCATGTATTTTTAAGGAGAATGACTAGCAGTGAAGTGCTGATAAGGGGTGGAACCATGGCCTTTCCTGTGATGTTTTTAAAGGTCTATGTGCAGAGATCTTGAGCTTGGCAAACAATCAGAAAGGTTAGATAAGACAATATATGAAGAATCCTAAAGCTTAAATCAACAATACAGTGATGACAAGTAGAAAAATACATTAAAATGCATGACAAAATAAGGTTTGCCATCATTTAGTTTGACTGAATTAAATGGATGAATCATATTGATGCTGGAAAGTAAGCATTTCATCATGAACTTTAAACAACAGATGATCTTTGAGCATGCATTGTTGGGCTGCCTGACAACCTGGCATTAGCTCCAGTGTAAAAGAAAATGCATGATGCCTCTTCACACTGCAGCTAATACCAAGTTGTCAGGCAGACCAACAATGCATTGGAAGGAGAGGACTGACAGCCCAGCTTAACAAATCACATGGGAGATGCCCCTGCTCAAGGGAACGTTTTGTCAGCCCACCCTGAGAGGGAAGCCAGTTGTGCTGTATTAAGACTCACTCTCAGGTGGCTAAGGCATCACCAGGCCTCAAACCAGCAATCTCCAAAAGACAGGGCCACATTTTCTCCTCTCTTTGCATCCATTGCTGATTTGTCTTTGAGCAGTGTGAAAGCATTGGTTTCTTTTGAACACAAAAATGCTGTTTGGTATGTAATGGTCCAGGCTATCAAGATGTCCTAGGGATGACATAAACTGACAATTAAAGCTAAACTCTCCATAGCTAGAGAGACAAACTAACTACGATCTCCAAGATACAGTAATCATGGAAAGGGCTGAACAATTAAAAATAAATCTAAATCTACATTCACAAATGAAATCTATGTATTGTTGCCTACATAAATATTTCTTTAGGGTTCATCTTTTACTGTTAATTCGGTTAATATTAGGGCTGTTGATAAATTAAAACATTTAAGTAAGTAATTAAGTGCTCTGGTTTCCTCCCATGGCCCCAAGACAAATAATGGTAGGTAGATTGGCGACTCAAAATAAATTAGATAATTTTCCATAAGTGTATGTGTGTATGTTGCCCCGTGAAGAATTGGTGATCCCTCAAGGGTGTGTTCCTCCCTTACATTCAATGATTCCGGGTACCCATCAAGGCCCTGAACTTGATAAGCGGTTACAGATTATGAACGAATGAATGAAGAGTGAACACTTTAATAATAATAAAGTATATTATACTTTAATTTCACTTTAGATTTCAATGTAATGAATGAGCAATGTAAAATAGTACAGCAGTTCTTAAAACTTGTAATACAGTATATGTAAAATACATGGACAGATTCTGCTTTTCTGCTGTTAAGAAAGGCTATTGATTTTCTTGGAAAGTGACAGGTAAGACCCCTTGGCAGTTGAATTTATAAATGTATCTGATTGAAAGATACAGTCAAAAGTGATTTACAAGTGGTTACAAGTGGGGATTCATGTTCCTTAATTCCATTTTAGAAAGTTGGCAACACTAGATATGCACAATTGACATGTTCACTGTTTAACTGTATCTTTTAGCCATAAACTAAATCTGGTGTGGCCCTTTTAAGAACTTTAAAATGCACAGGTTTTTGAGTTTGCTGTAAGCTGAAAAAATCATAACAGAGTCATGACATTGGGAAAAAAATGGAAATTCAAAACACAAATGTAAAAAGCAATGTGTGCCAATATGCAAAGCATTTATATCTTAAAAGAAAAATATGCATTTGGATTTTTTGAAATGCTTAATTTGTATCAAACCGCAATTACTATAACTGTTCGACAATGAAAGGAATTGTCCACTCACAGCCCACTGCTGAATTTGGGGTGCGGTAGAGTGACAACTCAATAATAATCACTAAAAGCCAAAAAAGGTGATTGGCAATGAACACAGGAGGTCCGGGGGCACAGATTCTGACATATACATTGTAAACAATGAGATTTTATTTATTTGTTTTTGTGAGGTTTTTTTTATTTATTTTGTTTTGTGTTTATTTGTTTTATTGTATTTTATGATATGTTTTGTAAAACTGATTGTATCACTGTAAAATGCCAGTTAAAGTTATACTCTCTTGTGTTATCTCTTATTTTAATAGTCATTAGTTTAATATAGATTTAGTTTAGATTAAACTACCTTCATATTGTCCTGAGCCCAGTGCAGGGTGTGTTCCTGCCTTGTGCCAAATTATTTAGTGTGAGTCACCATAGGACTGGCTTGTAACTTCCTCACTCACTCCACAAGGGGGTTCTATTTGCACTCAGAACATGATGCTCTTTAATAGCAAGACAATAAAAATGTTGTTCTTACTTTTTTTAAAGTGCAATAAACTACATGATTTTATTTTGAAATTCTGAGTATTTAACAATGTTTTCTTCTGTTTTTCTGTTTCTGGGTATGGCCCTCTCCACAATCTGTGGAGTTTATCACAATAAACAATAATATATTGTTCAAATAATAAAGTGTTAAAATCGTTTATGAAGTACCCCATGTAAACATTAAAATGCTGTTCATCTATTTTACTCAAATGAACATTTTATTGCAGACTGTAATGATCTGCACACCATACACTGTAAAATCAGCATGTACCGTGGGTTAATACACTTCTGTATTAATCATTACACCAGCCACGTCAACACAGTTCACGGTGGAAGAACAAACATCTGCATTCATTTTATTCGCGCTAAGCATTCTAGCAGTTTCTACAGAAACGGTAAAGTACTCAGTTCTCATGCTGAGTGTAGGATCCACGCCATAAATATCCTGTGTTTTATAAACTATGAGGATTGGGTTTTTTTTTTATCTTCTCCTGTGCCCAAAAGCATGAGAAATCTTTTCATATGAATGCCGTCTGTTTAATTCCTTTGTTTCCTTAAACACAAGGATCTGTTTCACTTTCTATTCCAGTGTTTATAAAATACAAGGATCAATTAAAGGTCTCAAAAGTCCACTCAATTATTCTGACAATAATAAGGGCAGATGAATGTTTAAATAAGTGGTGCATCCACTGAGCGACTGCCATTTAAAAAATGTTATTCACTTTAGAAAGACTGCATTGGAAAATCTCTCAAACCAGAAATCCATCTCTCTCCTGTGGTGTAATGTGTGTGTGTGTGTGTGTGTGTGTGCACATGGCTCTTTCACATATTGAGACCTCTGTGAGCTTTTCCGTGGAGTACAGTATTTCTGAAATTGTTTGTCTGTTATGTAAATGATGTCATGATGTCAAACATCAGCGTTCGGCCATGTGTCAGTCATCGCCAATCCCAGATTGCCCTATATTTAGAAGAAAGAAAGCGCACTCAGGTCTGTCTTTGTGAATGCTTTAATAAAACCAAACCAAAACATGCAAGACATTCAAGCTGTTCAGCAAAGCAAAGGTTAAAACATGAGACTCCAGCCCTGTTTAAGCCTTACGAGGCAACGTAATATTTCTGTCAGAACAGCTCCAGTTTTGATGTTTTCATTATTTTTTCATAATATGAAAATAACGGTTGTCATTTTAACTGAATAATGTGCTAAAATAAAGATTGAATTATTTAAACTTCTATAATGCAGTACACATTCAGAAGGGCTTTTATTTAATCAGTAAGCTTTTGATTTGTCAATTGAGTCATATGGGGTAAATCAGTTTCATGCACATGGTTTTAACTTGCTAATTATAACCCTTAAAGTGGAGCGCATTTGTGTAATTCTGGAGCTTCCACAGGTCTTTAGCCAGAATGCCATTTCTTGATTGAAAGATCTGGGCCAGAGGGGCAGCCATTGGTGATGGTTTGTAATCTCCACACTTTGGACCCTGGAGACTTGGAGCGCATTTTACAGAATAGGAGAAAAAGAAGGTGCCGTGGGTGAAAACACACTCATCACTCACAACTCCACTTCTCAGAGAAAATGAGCATGTTCCCAGAAGGTCACTGTTCCAGTAATTATCTGCATCATACACTTCAAAAGTGAGTCTTTCACTCATGGACAATCTGACAGGACCAAAATCAAATGATTCTCTCCAGCGGGGATTATCATCATCAGTAATCTCTGCAGTGCGTCTGACTGTGTTCCCATATTTGACTTGTACAACTCCATCAGTTTTGCCCCAGGTATCACCATATAAACCTTTGGCATAGAGCTTGTACACCCTCAGTGATGCAAGGCCTTTTTCAGGTGGGCAGCAATTGGACATTATATTTTGATTTGCTTCACAAATACAAGCACAACGATCCCGGGCACTGTTCTTGTGGCCTATCTTACAAGACCCAGAGCAGACTTTTTTCAAGGCATTTTTAAGAATATATTTTTCTACAGCCTTCTTCAGGCCCACTCTGGCATGGTGTTTTTCACCCAGAACTGAATGCAGAGGGCGCAGGTTGTACGTCACCACGTCTGGGATGGTCTTCAGTGATTTCAGCCAATTGTTCAGAGCTGTTTTATGTGAAGTGCTGGAAAAGAGGAGATCCTCACCATTGATGCTTCCTCCTACAATCTCTGTCTGTCGCTCACTAAACATCGAGCTGAACTTTTCATTGGTCTTCATTTTGGACTGTAGGTTTCTACAGTGTTTGATCTCTGTGTTCAGTGTTGCAGAGTTGTATGTTCCTGATGCCTCCACCTCCAGACAGTCTTTGACATCAGTGTCTCTGAGGCCGCTCATTGCTGCTTGGCAGGTTCTGATTGCTGTTAATGCTTTCATCTTCCCACCCAACTCCACATTTGTGATATAGTGTGTACCAAACCTTTCAATTATTTCTTCATAGGCTTCTGAATTAGGGTTTTTTGGAAGAGACTGCACAGCCTGAAGAAACCCTTGATGCAGTGAGGGTGAACTGGTTACCTGGTATCTGTGAGGAAATTTGAAAGGCCTTAATATTTTCCATTCAAATATCAGAACTCATTTTATTTTTTACATGTAGCAATCATACATGTTTAATTACTTCATGACTTGTTTTGCAATGTTTATATACACTCACTGACAAAATATATAATTCACCCAGATTGCTGCAAAACTCTTTTTTAAACATTTAAATGATTACTGGTGTGGTCTGACTATGCTAACCGTACACTTGACGACTTTGCAATGACTTTAAAAAGACTTAATTTTGACACCCTCTAACATCTTAAGATAATGTCACAGAGTTTTTAGTCGCAAACTATGATTTGCAGAGACTGAAAATTATCAGTCTCAATAATTACAAGATTGCAACTAGATTCCTCAGTCTCAGAAAAACTGTCAGTACATATTAAGTACTTTTAGATAGGGAACATAATTTTACCATATTCTATATTAATTGTAGGTTTTTAAGTTGTATTAATGTACAAGCATACAGATATTCATAACTCCTGTAGAAGAGGATATTTAGGGAACACAGCTGGACTTTAAAGCAACTGTAGCACTCTTAAAAGTACATTTACACCGTGTGTAACTTTAGTGACAATAAATGTACGTCTACAATACCTTTCTTAATTTCTAACATGGGTTGGATTACTGAATTGAGTTACGGGCTGAACAACTTCACGCACTACACCACAGTCTCATAACTGACAGCCGCTTCACCGTCAATTTTATTAGTGTCTGCCACTTCCACGTTCTCACTGCCAACTCGTCAAATACAGCAGCTTGGTTAGGAGCCCCCTGCATCAGGAATCGACGTGGTGGGGCCGCATTATAAATGGGGCCTCATTGGTAAATTGCGTCTTTTTAAAATGATCAGCCTCAGAAACATAATTTACACATAAAACACAATAAACTTTTGATAATATTAAACACAACTTTATTTATGCTTTATTGAAGCATCAAGACGAGAAAACGATGTGAGTTAAAACTGCTTTCCTGACCCTCTCTCACCAAAAAATCAAGACGATGGGTTGTGACTCCCACCAGACCCACATAATTTTATTCCAGCTTTGGAAAATTGTCTGCGATAGTGAAATCACTTGAAAAATCACTTGGAGTAAGGCTGGCATTAGACACTGTTTTACCAAAAAGGCACATAAGCTTTTTCCAGCTCTCGTATGGCAACTCTTGGGTAATGTACGTATTGGTGTGTGATTGTTGACGTACTAGGACATATGCCATGCCCAGTTACCAGATTTATTGCCATTCAAGCAGTAATTGTGTGTGCAGGATACTTTACACAACATTTTGTGCCTCCAAACCTAACCCTATTTCATCATGTATCCAGGCTAGAAGTGGCCCAACAATGTACTAGAGAAAAAAGGTGTTTTTAGACTACTAAACTAGTAAGGCCACAGATGTGTATCTAGTAAAATGTCTATTGAACACTAAATGGCTGAAGGGATTTAACACTAAAGTGGGTGTAACTCTGCCATGGATGAGAAACGAATAAGTAATGAACAGTAAAGACATTATATTAATTGCATTAATTCTGTTAATGATCACTTAAAGAAACTGAACAAATGAAAGTAGGAAGTATATAAATCTCCTCAGTTTTGCAACATTTGCCCAATCCACATTCATATTCCTCTGAAATACACATATGGTACACTGACAACGTGAGAGAATTGTGTAATTATTTACTTTCTGCATTTCCTATTTTATCATGGCATTGTCTAAAATTGAACTAACCATAAACGACAGCCTTTAAAAGGAACATGTTCATGAGGTGTTTATGTCAGCTGCTGTTACTTGCTCTTATTTTCTGAGGGCAGGGAATGAATGTGTGTCTGGTTTTGAAATATATAGGTCTGAGATATCAGTACCTGTCTGTTTCATGGATGACTTTGTTTTATTTATTTATGAATGCCCATTTAAAAACCTAAACTGGCTCTAACTGAAAGTACGACTTTCAAATTCTGAGAGTAATGATAAAGTATTATATATACTATATGAGAACATAAATGAGAGACAAAGATTGGCTGCGTATCTGGACTCGAGAGCCCTCAAAACTGAAGAACTGGCTCGCAACCTTGGCGTATTAATGGACTCAGATCAGTTTTAATCTCATATTAAAGTGGTTACTAGATCAGCATTTTACTTATCTTAAGAACATCAGTAAGAGACTTTCTGACTAAACCAGAGCTGGAGAGACTTATCCATGCTTTTATTTCTAGCATTGATTACTGTAATTGTCTCTTAACTGGACTTCCAAAAAAGACCTTTAAACAGCTTCAACTGATTCAAAATGCAGCTGCCAGAGTTCTCACTCGGAGCAAAAGAAGAGTTCACATCACCCCCCCATCCTCAGATCCTTACACTGGACACCAGTCTGTTACAGAATAGACTTTAAGGTGTTATTACTGCTCTATAAATGTCTAAATGGGGTAGGACCAGTGTATTTATCAGATCTGCTACAGAGAGATGAGCCGAGCAGAGCTCTCAGATCTTTAGGAACTAGTGCGTTATTCCTGCCTCAGGTGAAATCTAAACATGGAGAGACAGCGTTCAGCTCCAACGCCGCTCTTAAATGGAACCAAACTGAGAATATTAGAAGAGCCCTGACTTTAGACACTTTTAAATCAAGACTAAAAACATTCCTGTTTGAGCAGCTACAGCTCGGTTTAAAACACTCTGCACTTTTATTCTGTAACGCAATTTATTTCTTTTCTTTTATTGTATCATTTTAAATTGTTTTAATCATTTTTGACCATTTACTCATTTTACTCTTTTTATTTATTTCCTTTTACTGCAATATTTTTTTTTACTGGACTTTTATGATATTTATTCTTGCTTTTAATTAAACTGTTTCTTCTCTAAAGCACTTTGAATTGCTTTTGTATGAAAAGTGCTCTGCAAATAAACTTGCCTTGCCTTGCCTAAAACTTCATTGTAAATCTGCTATTGTTATCTGCTGAAGCTTTTGGGTAGATACTGAAGCATTCTGGGAATTTAGTGCCTGTAGAGAATTTAAGTGGCATGTTCTGTATTTCTCCTCAACAATCCTGGAAATTTTTTTAGCAGTTTTAGGAGCACATACCCTAGTAAATTGGTTCTAGTGGCACCACGACTAGGGGTTCACTTTAACTGTGTGTAAGTTGAGTGTAATTTCAGTGTCCTGTGCTGAAATTTATTATGAATTAGTTAAATATAGAATAAAAATTTTAAATATAGAATATTTTGTTCTATGGAACACTTCAGTTTAAAGTAATACTAATACATTATTAAATAATGCTATATAAAATCTAATCAATGATTTTTAAATATAATACATTCAGGAAATAAACAGTTATTTGAGGATTAAACAACATATTTACATTTTTGTTATGGCATTAATTAAATGACTTTATATTATACATTTTAAAAAAATCACTCACATGTAGAACCTGCACTGGACGAGGTGTTTGGTGAAGCTGAACTTATCTTGCTTTGACTTTTCCATTCCGAACCGTGCTTCACGAGAATGAGTGCCTCCTACTGAACCCGAACCCTTTAACATCACATCAAGTCCAAATTTCCAATTATTGGTGATTGACGAAGTAGAATCGTTCACTAGAGCTTCACCAGACTCATAGATCTTGCTGGAAACCTTCATCGAACACTTGGAGCTTGATTTCCATGACTCCACAGCAGCAGGAACTTTCTGCTTCATGTTATTTAAAAACGGATTCTTGTACATCTTGCATTTCCCATTCCCTATGTCCCACTTTTCCATGTCGATGACATAAGACCCTTTTCTCTCCATCTTCACTACGTCAAAGCCCTCTCCACCGAGATTGTGCCCAGGAACAAAGTCAGCGTTTTCACAGTCTGTGGGAGAACCTAGTTCCATCTCTTCTTCACCACTGACCAAGAACAGCAGAGAGCAGCAGATCCAGCTGCTCACAAGACAGTGCCACATCTGCCCCATCATCTTAAGTGAGAAAAAAAAAATCATTAAGTACTTCCTTAAGCAACAGAACTAAATCTTTTTAGTGCCCACAGTATTGAAACAGCATATTATATCATTAATATTTGGTCTACAGGCTGAATCCTTGTAAAGAGCTTCATCACAACTTACTTGTATCTTGTGTCTTCTATCTTCATTTGAGACGTGTGCCACACAAAACCTAATGTCTCAAGTTAAATACTCCTGGTAGAGGGTGAGACTTCCTTTGATCTTTGGTATGCATCAGATCTTTATCTTTGTTTAGTTATGGTTATCAACCTAGACACATTTCTAGCATATTAATAACATGATTTATCCATTCTGTCACTTGCCCTGTCTTGTGCTTTCCTGCTTTGTATTTTGATGTCATGGTCTGTAATAGTTCTGTTTTCCTGTTCTTCTATAGTGAATCACATGTTCAGTTCTGTTTGCTCTGCCATGCTATTTTTCCTGTTGTTTCTAGCCACACACCCTATGTGTTCACAGCTGTTTCCTCCCACAGTCCAAAAACACGTTGGTAGGTTGATTGGTTACTCAAAAGCGTCCATAGGTGTGAGTGTGTGTGTGTGTGTTGCCCTGTGAAGGACTGGCACACACTCCAGGGTGTAATCCTGCCTTGCGCCCAGTGATTCCAGGTAGGCTCTGGACACACTGTGATCCTGAACTGGATAAGCGGTTACAGATAATGAATGAATGAATGTTTCTTACTTTTGATGTGACAGGATGTACCATAAATATATTAATTAGCATGCCTTTAGTAGCTGTGATCACACTGGATCATCTTTACACTGTGGTTTTTGAATATAAGTGCTCTATCTTCGTCACTCTATCACCAAGGTGTGGTTTACTCAAGAAATCCATCACTGCAGCTACACAGTAGTGCACTATTAAACATTTGCTTATCCAACTCTAATGAAATTAAAGTTATTGATAAGGGGGTTGTTTTCCTGTGACATTAATAGTTTCTACATTTCTGGCTTTACACTGTGTACAGGTTGAAACACTGATGTGGGAATTTGATGACATTCTGCCACAAGAAAATCTGATATATCAGTTATTGATTAGTTCAGGCTCACAAACACCACTCTGACTCCAGAGAACACAGTTCCACTGCTAAAAATTACATTATGGTAGGACCTTATACCCATCTGGCTGACACTTCAGATTCAGCGCAGAGAGTCCCATTGTGCTGTATGTGCACAAGTGGAAGTCTGAATCTAAAATGGGTGCATTATAAAGTAGGTGAATTCACTAAATATATCCATCCATCCATTATCTGTAACCGCTTATCCAATTTAGGGTCGCGGGGTGTCCAGAGCCTACCTGGAATCATCGGGCGCAAGGCGGGAATACACCCTGGAGGGGGCACCAGTCCTTCACAGGGCAACACAGACACACACACATTCACTCACACACTCACACCTACGGACACTTTCAAGTCTCACTAAATATATACAAGATTTAATTTCAGAATCTGTTGTAACATCTAGTAAAAAATGTGCACATGACAGTATCAGGTTTGAAGCCATTTTTTTCCACTGGGCATGTTAATGGGGATTAAAAAAAAAAAATTATTTCAAAATGAGAAAAGCATCTTAGACTACAGTACAACTTCAGAGGCCGGTTGAATGTGAGATAGACTTTTTGAGAATACAAGGATTTTTGATCATTTGCAGTGGTCCACTGGAGCAAAATTAGGTATTGTGCTTTTGGTTTCACAAAGACGATTTCCTCTCATTTACATACTCCTAGCATCTGTATATTTGGTAATTATTTTTGGCAAATGATTTATAGATCATTTAATACATTATTTCCAGTTTTCTTCTGTTGGATTTAGTGGGAGATGTAGGCTTACATGACGTCAGATCTGCCAAGGAACCGATTAGAGTTAGCGATACATCTACGCCACTTACCTTGGCATGTCTTTCCAGCACATTCCAAAAAAGAAGTCTAATCTCTCTAACTGAAAACTAAACAAAACTTAAATACACATAGTGCCCACCCTCAAAACCCATGTGTTTAACTCATGTGTTAAAGAGATTCTTACATGATGAGTACAGGTACAACCCAGCTCACATGTTGACTAGATTTTTAAAAGTTACCAAGTGGACTTCCCAAAATAAACAATAAAACTAATTAACACAAAGTTATTTAGCATAAAGCGATTGTTCTGCAACAGAAAATATTTTTAAATGATATCAGCTAGCGTAAAATCTCAAAGTTTACCTGTGTCTCAAAGTTTCTACAACAGTGTATGTCATTGTCACTGCAGGTTCCTAAAATTGACGCACCTCCCTTTCCACTGATGTTCTTCCTCCTGATTGGTCACCTGAGTGGAACGAATGACAATGATTTCATGTTGTGTCTCCTGCACACACTACACAGGCAATGCTACATGCCTAAACCACTCTGAACATTTCCTGCAATGAGAACACGTCTGACATAGTCTGTCTGTAAGCTACTTGTGAAAGGGAAACTCCAGAAAATGTCTGGAATTGATTCTACTGACCTTCAAATTCATAAGTGGAAATAGTTATAGACTGCACTTTTATTGCCAGTGTTCTGAGGAGTTGTGCTGCCATTGTGTACTTTAATATGTACAGTTAAACAAAACAGTAAATTAGATACTATTATAAGCTAAATGTAGAAAATGCTGCCTAGCCCAGCCACAGTCTTAATCCCCTTATTAAAGAACTTATAATATAACAACAATGAAAAGAAATGCTTTTAGCTGCAAAGTAGCACAACTCATCAGAACACTGGCCACCTCTCAGCTTTCCTCTGTAGCAAAAGCATCCAAACCCATTCAAATGACAAATAATGATAAGAACAAATACCCATAAAAAACATGCATCAGAACATTAAAGGTTGGCCATATGCACATCACTTGTAGCACAGTCCATTATTGAAGAACTCTGACAGACAGTTTAAGAGAGGGCGTGAGTATATGTGGGGCCTATTCATACAGAACATGCTTTTGTATTTGTTTTTCTGGTCGTCTACATGTAATTAATTTAACTGAAGTTTTAAAACTTTAATTGACTGTTTCCTTAATGCTGTAAATGACATGGATACTGTGATAAATATTGCTATCATCTTATCACCCAGGCCAAGTGTCCATGACTAGTTTTTCCATTATCTGTAGCTACCCTTTACAAGTTTACAAGCAGCGATGATGTTTTTTTAATAGCCATAAAAATTAAAATTTAATTTAAGTGATGGGTGTTCATTTATACAGTAGCTTTAATTTCAACACTTCTTCTGTGGCTCATTCTATTTGACTTCAAACCTTATGTATGCTGAACCTTAGACAAGTGGCAGGTAACTAAAGTAAATGTGAAAGAGAAGATGTGAAACCACAGCTTATTATGATCACACAAATAAAGGAAATGACCTAATGCATGTCTAAAATGAAACATACAAAATGTGTGCAACACAAACTAGAGTGGCACAAAGATGATATTGAATATGAACTTAATTCTTTATTCTAACCCTTTCTTCATAGTTTTGGATCATAATGAAACATCTTTGGCCTGCTTTGGTTAAAACCCACAGTTGTGTTCTCTCCTTGTCTAAACAGTCCTGTTCAGAAAGGCCCTCTAACTCTATAAATCCTAAATAAGATACAGGAGTTTTGGAGATGGCGTTTCATCATCTAATGAAGAGAAATACCCAAACAAACTTCCATCTTTTTGGGGCAGTGTTCTGAGTTCTCTACTGAACTGTGAATGAAGTGGAAGCATTTCCATGCATTTACCCAACCACTACAAAATTGTTGCTATCATCATGAAAACACAGAACAAAATCTCAAGACTACATTTTTGCAGTTTTCTGAAAGCCTTTCTGTGCAAAATGTGTTGGTTCAGTTGTCAACATAGATTTTGAGAGACAGATTCAGAGGAAGATGATGATGATGCAGAGGAGTGGTCTGTTGAATGACCTCAGACCTCAAGCCAAGTTTCAGACCAGAAACAATTGTAGTTCCCCTAAATGTGGAAACACTGTTGTGCAGATCAACAAAAAGAGCTTTTGTGGTTTTGGTGTTTTTATTACCACCAGAATATGAAAAAGGTCAGAGAGAAGAGGAGAGTGTAACATGTTGGTGAAGTTTTGGAAGGACAGTTCTGAGATCAGCATGATAAAACCGTCTTGGTGTACAGGCATTAATTACAGAATTATTGAATTATGATCTAGACCAATACCTCAAAAATGTTTTTTTTAATTGTAGCAGCATTTCAAAAGTGCAAACCCCAACATTACAAGTAATGAG
Organism: Hoplias malabaricus; assembly: GCF_029633855.1. Taxonomy (NCBI): domain Eukaryota; kingdom Metazoa; phylum Chordata; class Actinopteri; order Characiformes; family Erythrinidae; genus Hoplias; species Hoplias malabaricus. The sequence goes on from NC_089805.1 coordinate 44,331,634, forward strand.
ACCAATGTCCTGATGTGGCAGGAAGTTAGGTTTTTATTGTTGGATCTATTTCAAAGTATCCACATGCATTTGAATTTGATTGGCATTCCATTGTTAGGTCACAAGGTTTAATATAATGTTGGGCCACTCTTTGCAGCTATAACAGCTTCAACTCTTCTGGGAAGGCTTTCCACAAGGTTTAAGAGTGTGCTTTTGAGAATTTTCGTATTTGTGGGGTTAGACACTGACGTTGGACAAGGCCTAGCTCGCCTCCTCTCTAATTCATCACAAAGGTGCTGTATTGGGTTATGGTCAGGGTTCTGTGCATGTCAATCAGGTTCTTCCATGTCTTTATTGCCCTTGCTTTGTGCACTGGTGCACAGTCATGTTGGAACAAGAAGGGGCCATTCCCAAAGTGTTCCCACAAATTCAGGAACATGGAATTGTCCAAAATCTCTTGGTATGTTGAAACATTACAAGTTCCTTTTACTTGGACTAAGAGGCTGAGCCCAACTCCTGAAAAGCAACCCCACTTCATAATCCCCCCTTACCGTAACTTTACAATTGGTACAGTGCAGTCAGACAAGTACAGTTCTCCTGGCAACCACCAAACCCAGACTCGTCCATTGGATTGCCAGTTGAAGAAGTGTGATTTGTCACTACAGAGAACACTGTACTAGTGTCAAGTGGTGGCCTGCTTTACACCACTTTGTCTGAAGCTTTGGTTTGTGCGAGGTGATGTAAAGCTTGGATACAGCTGTTCCATGAAGCTCTCTGCACACTGTTCTTGAGCTAATCTGAAGGCCTGTAGAGATTAACTTTGCGGAAAGTTCGCGACCTTTGCGCACTGTGCACCTCTGTATCGGCTGACCTGCTGTCATTTTACATGGCCTATCACACAGGTTCTCAAACTTTTCTATCATTCCCCATGTCAGAAAAGGGGGGATTTCCACACCCCACCTGTCCCATATCGACCAGAAGAAATGGTAATAAAATACACATGCAAGTTTACAATTTTGTAATTTATTGAAGTAACACCAGCTTCTATCTCTAAATCAGATCTTAACATTATTACATCAGATACCACATTAACATCAATGTTCAAAATTAAAGAAAATTGGCCACTAATTAAACTATGCTTCAGTTTCTCATTTTTCAATCTGTGCCAAAATGAGCAAAGGCAAGCTGTTTCCAATCTTGTGGAGGACATGTCCCCGCAATCCCTGTGGTTCCTACACCAATGGGCAGGTGAACAAATGACTCTGCCTTATCACTGCATCAGGGATTGCAATGAGCCTGGTTTTGCACTTCACGTCTTTTTAAAACGGGGTTGCATGTTTGATAGTGCCACTCTCAAGTCATAAACACCTCTACTGCCCTGTTTATATCTACTGTTTATATCGTTACACCACAGGCTACAACAATTATTCGCACTATGGTTTTAGACAAGCTACATTTTTCTGGTCTCCTATCTAATGTTATGTTCTTTTAACATGTTTTAAGGGCTATTAATGGAAAACAATTGTGAGTAGGTGCTTTATATTCAGTAAGCTTTATTGACAAAACCAAAAGGCATTTATTAAGACAATAAAAATGCTAATTTCTTCCGATTCCTTGCACCCCCCCACCCTGCACTTGAGGAATGTTGTAATAGTTATTGGTGCTATTTAATTTTATTCAACTGTGTCCTTAAAACAGTCAAGTTTATTTATTAATGTATTCAGCTAACAATTTTTACATAGGTATAGTTGTATTTTTAGATTCCCTCTGAAGTACAAGCTTGTAAATATCACAGATCTGTCTTGAAACTTACTCAATCACTCCAAAAGGGGGCGCTGTTTTCACTTAAGTAGAACTTGGTGATTTAAAAGTGCAGTGCTTTGCAGTTTTTCCAAAAAATGCTATGGCATGTAAGTAAACAATGTCCACATCTACTATAAAAAGTATTTGAAAATTATGACAAACTAGTGTATTGTGTTGTGAGAGTAAGGAACTGAAGGGTGTACTCCCACACAGATGCTTAGGGTTAAGCTTTGTGGGTTAAATTAGATATTTTTTGGTTATCCTATATACTGGCCTTAAAAAAAAGACAAATTTGCTTTAACAGGTTTCTCCTAATATTCTCAGGTTCTGAGTTTGACTGTTTCTCAGTTCATTCTAGGAGTCTAATCACGTATCTTATTATTCATTCATTCATTATCCGTAACCGCTTATCCAGTTCAGGGTTGCGGTGGGTCCAGAGCCTACCTGGAATCATTGGGTGCAAGGTCCTGGAGACGGTGCCAGTCCTTCACAGGGCAACACAGACACACATTCACTCACACCTACGGACACTTTGAGTCGCCAATCAACCTACCAGCGTGTGTTTTTGGACTGTGGGAGGAAACATGAGCACCCGGAGGAAACCCACGCGGACACGGGGAGAACACACCAACTCCTCACAGAAGGGAGCGGGAATCGAACCCACAACCTCCAGGTCCCTGGAGCTGTGTGACTGCGACACTACCTGCTGCGCCACCGTGCCGCCCTTATCTTTATCATGCCTTTACTTATTTTTTAATCTATTTTAATTTTTAATGCATTTTAAGTTTTTAAATCTTATTTCTAATTATTTGATTTGTACTCTGTTTGTGTTCTGTGAAGCAATTTGAAATGTCTTTGTTTGTGTGAAGTGCTTTATTGTCAATATTGCCTTGCTTTTGTTACAGTTATCACTTTGAACACTATTACTATCCAGCCATCGTCTTAGGGTTTTACTAAATACCTGTAGTAAATAAGAGTGATGGAGTTCCATCCTGAAGTGGGATGATTTGGGGTATTATTTTTTATCTAGACCTAATCATTCAGTGTCAGTGCTAGTAATATAATGACAATCACAACAAAATCAATCAGTGCAGTGTATTTAAAAAACAATATACCTGTAAGAGGTCTGCCTGGGGCTGGGGTAAGGCTGCCTGCTAAGCCACCCCCAGTCACTAGAGGGAGACAGAGACATTCTTAATTTGGGGCAATTGGTTCCACCTGGGCTCCTCCTACTTAAGGGAAGCCAACACACACCTCAGTGCTCAGTCTTGGGTTTCTCTTTTCAGAGTGCTGTGCAAGTCTGCCCGGTAATTTGGTAAAGGCTCTTGAGTTTTCTCCTGGGTCTCTCTATCTTTTGTTTTTCCACCAGAGCTTTCTCTCTGGTTTCTCCTGGGATTTAATATTATCTTTTCTCTACCATTTTTTAGTTTAAATAAATAATTAGAAATAAGTTGTGTTCTATCTTTAATTTCTTTTGTCTCATCTTGTCCCTCCCTTTTGTTTTGGGAAGCTCTCTTGCCTTTGTTTTCTTTTGCTCAATGCTGAGTTAATCAGTTTCTTCTCATTTCTTCATCTTAAGTTTTCCTCTCGTGTTTCATTTTGTCTCGGTGTTCCTAACTTCTAGAGTTAGGGTTGTTTGTGTGTCTCTGCACTTGAGGCCTATTTCTCTAGTGCTCTGTTGGTGGCTTGCCCTGTTTCAATCCACCCCTGGGTGAGCTGCCACATTACAATACCAGTGGCAAATGATAATTCAACACGGACCAACAAAAACACAATACATGGAAATAAATTAATTTGATAACCTGGCAAGCCCCTTATTGTTTGTTCTTTCTTTACAGGACTTTGTTTACAGGATTTTTTTCTCCTGTGCCATTGCACTGTTCATTACATACAGTAATTCAAATGAAACAATAACAAGTAATTCAAAATCAAAACACTTTACACATTGAAAAAATAAAGGATTCTACCCTATATATAAACAACACTATCTGCTTACATGTGTAGATAGTGTCATTTGTTCCTCTGAAGGGGTGTCACAGTGATTTTAAGAAGCTTCTATTCATGTACACTATACTGGGAGAGACTGCAGGGACAAGTAAACTGCCACACTAATGTACATTTATTAAAATGCTCAGCTTACCTCTGCTATGACTCTCACACACATCAAAGCAGTCCACATATCCTCACTTCCCAGATATTGCCCTATCCTGGCAGCTTGCCAAATTCAGATTTGGAAGTTCAGAATTTGTTTGAAAAGCATCAAAAGAAAAAAAAAAAGTCTGTAGTTTTAGAGAGTAACAGGTACAGGGTGTTCTGGACATGAAAAGACAAAAGCTGTCTCAAAGAAGGGGTACCGTTATCTTGAGTGGCTAAAATTTTCTTCCATGTCGATGTCTCTTTTTTTCGATTGGCCTATCAAGATCGGTCTTGCCTATTGTTAAATGTTTTATTGGCACTAGATGTCATCTTTTCCCATCTGACAATTTCTAGTCTGAAGGCCATGTTATAAATTATTTATTGGTACTGAATTATTCATTCAGTCCATTGGTACACTCTTCTACATGATGTATTTGCTATCATTCATGGTGGTACGAAAAGTTTCTTGATACAACTACCTTGATACCACAACTTATACACTTTTTAAAGATAAAGTAACATTATATTTTAAATAAAAAGTAAACGCATTTTCCTGATACTCGACAATTTCCCTAATGTTTGTGGCTGGATACTATCCTCACAGCAGGGTTCCAGAGTGTGATGCCTTCCCAGATGAATAGAAGCTATAACTAAACTAAAAGAGGAACAGACTCCTGATTAATTTCCTTCATTTCAAACAGGATTGCCACATCTGTGTAGTATACAACCTGGACGTAGTTGATGGGTGAAGGCAAGGTAACCTTGATTGTACCACATCATCCCATTGTTTTGAATGGCACGATGCTACCCATGTTCGCTTCATAGCAAAACGTGATAAATCACTCTGCATTCTAATAACCTGACTTAAGGCGAAGACTTGATAGAACTCTCATTATTTAGACAGGTGGCAAGGGAGCGAGTTTTCACTACGTTTTTGAACACAGCCTACATAACAACCAATCAAATAAAAGTATCTGTCTGCTACAGCAACTCAGGGACCAGCATGCCATGCCTACGTAGGTGCGAGGAAGAGAACATTGATGCAACAGCAGGATATATGTTTATTTAAAGGTGAATGAAATTGTGAATGGAAGTGCATTTTTACGAAAACTGGGACAATAGGTGTCCTGAGATTGATGATCAATTTTTGCGGGACAGACAGTAAAAAAAGAGAACAATCCCAGGAAAAGCAGTAAGTGTGGCAACACCAAATTCAAAAGAAATGTTGGGCTTCTCTGTTGGCTGCAGCGTGATGTAAGGTCTGTTCCCCAGCTTTAGACTAACTGTAAATCATTAAGGTTTTTCGAAGGAAGAAAACTCACTCAGGTTTGTCTTTCTGAATGCTTTAATACAACCCAAAGCACAGCATGCAAGGCATTAAAAAAGGAGTGCAGCAAGCATTGTGTGTTCTCTTTTTACCATAATGGTAGTCAGAACATGTCCAATTATGTTAGTCTTTTTTTATGTATTTTGAAATTATTTCCATTTTAAACTGTGACAGAATTTCATTCCACAAAAACAAGTTACCTTTGATTAAACTTAATAGCTTACAAGTTTGAAGATAAAGGAAAGAAACTTCAGTTTTTTTTAATATAGTTTTCACTGTCTGAAAGTGGCAATAAGCATTTGATTACTAAACTAATATCAGGCACCTGATTTTCACTTGTTAATTATAACGCTTAAAGTGGAGCGCATTTGTGTAATTCTGGAGCTTCCACAGGTCTTTAGCCAGAATGCCATTTCTTGATTGAAAGATCTGGGCCAGAGGGGCAGCCATTGGTGATGATTTGTAATCTCCACACTTTGGACCCTGGAGACTTGGAGCACAATTTACAGAATAGGAGAAAAAGAAGGTGCCGTGGGTGAAAACACACTCATCACTCACAACCCCACTTCTAAGAGAAAATGAGCACTTTCCCAGAAGGTCACTGTTCCAGTAACGATCTGCATCATACACTTCAAAAGTGAGTCTTTCACTCATGGACAATCTGACAGGACCAAAATCAAATGATTCTCTCCAGCGGGGATTATCATCAGTAATCTCTGCAGTGCGTCTGACTGTGTTCCCATATTTGACTTGTACAACTCCATCAGTTGTGCCCCAGGTATCACCATATAAACCTTTGGCATAGAGATTGTAAACCCTCAGTGATGCAAGGCCTTTTTCAGGTGGGCAGCAATTGGACATTATATTTTCATTTGCTTCACAAATACAAGCACAACGATCCCTGGAACTGTTCTTGTGGCCTATCTTACAAGACCCAGAGCAGACATTTTCCAAGGCATTTTTAAGAATATACTTTTCTACAGCCTTCTTCAGGCCCACTCTGGCATGGTGTGTTGTCTTTAGCACTGAATGCAGAGGGTAGAGTTTGTACGTCACCACGTCTGGGATGGTCTTCAGTGATTTCAGCCAATTGTTCAGAGCTGTTTTATGTGAAGTGCTGGAAAAGAGGAGATCCTCACCATTGATGCTTCCTCCTACAATCTCTGTCTGTCGCTCACTAAACATCGAACTATACTTTTCATTGGTCTTCATCTTGGACTGTAGGCCTCTACAGTGTTTGCTCTCTGTGTTCAGTGTTGCAGAGTTGTACATTCCTGAAGCCTCCACCTCCAGACAGTTTTGGACATCAGTGTCTCTGAGGCCGTTCATTGCTGCTTGGCAGGTTCTGATTGCTGTTAATGCTTTCATCTTCCCACCCAACTCCACATTTGTGATATAGTGTGTACCAAACCTGTGAATTATTTCTTCATAAGCTTCTGAATTAGGTTCTGCTGGAAGAGACTGCACAGCCTGAAGAAACTCCTGATGCAGTGAGGGTGAGTTTGTTATCTGGTACCTTTTGAGGGAATTTGAAAATATTTAATAATACAATAAAATGTTATAATACCAGAATTAGGGCTGCACAATATTGAGAAAATGACACTGTTGTAATTATTTTTTGTGATATATTTTGCAATTTTTTTTATTTATATATTTTTTTGGGATTCGATTCACCAGAATTCAATAATCCAATTCATGTTAATAATAATGCACACTTTACTTACACATTTTCTACTTTATTTTTAAATATATTACATTAAGGAAATCAATACTATTGTTCATACAAATATTTATAATAACACAAAAAATGACTCACGTGTAGAAACTGCACTGGATGGCATGTTTGGTGAAGCTGAACTTGTCTTCCTTTGATTTCTCCATACAGAAACGTGCTTCGCGGGATTGGGTGCCTCCTACTAAACCTGGACCCTGAATCGACACATCAAGTCCGGTTTTCCAGTCATTGGTAATTGGCGATGTACACTCATTCATTACAGCTTCAACAGACTCGTAGATCTTGCTGGAAACCTTCATTGAACACTTGGGTAGTGTCCTCCAGAACACCACAGCAGCAGGAACCTTCTGCTTCACATTATTTAGATACAGATTGTTGAACATTTTGCAACTGCCATTCCCTATGTCCCACTTTTCCATGTTGATGACATAAGCCCCTTTTCTCTCCATCTTCACAACGTCAAAGCCCTCTCCACCAAGATTGTGCCCAGGAACAAAGTCAGCTTTTTCACAGTCTGTTGGAGAGCCCAGTTCCAGCTGTTCTTCACCACTGACCAAGAACAGCAGAGCGCAGCAGATCCAGCTGCTCACAAGACAGTGCCACATCTGCCCCATCATCTAAAATGAGAAATAAATCGTTAAGTACTTCCTTAAGTAACAGAACCAAATCTTTGATCTATGGCACCCACAGTATCTAAGCACCATTTTATATCAGTATTATTTGGTCTACAGGTTGAATCCTTGTAAAGAGGCTCATCACAACTTACTTGCATTTTGTACCTTTCTCTGTGATGTGTGTCATGCAAAACCAAATGTCTCAGGTTAAATACTACTGGGAGAGGGTGGGACTTCCTTTGATCTGTAACATGCATCAGACATCTATCATTGCCTATTTATGGTTATACACTTAGTTAGGTTTTGATTTCATAAAGTTTATTGGTTGACACCTCTAGATATTTTTCAGGATGTATAACGATGTATAATCCACACTATATTTACATGCTAAGCAATATTTGCAGGAGTCTGTGGAGCTCTTCTAATGAACACACATATGAACCATATCTACATTTTATTAGTCCTGCTTGCTTGTCAAGTATTAGCATTGGAGACTATTTTTCCTCATTACCCCATCCACCTGTCCATATTCTGTAACCACTTCACTTTAATTAGAATTGCAGTGAATTCAGAAAATGAGAACAAACCAAGAGGATCTGAGAGAAACCAAGACTCACAGGTGGAACCCCACGATTAGTTGGAATGGAAAAAAAACAGTAAAGCAGTAAGAGAGAGGATATATGGTTATATGAAGTATATCAACAAACAAGTCACGCTAAGCTCTGGTGAGAGATTTAGGTGCATGCATACCGGCATAAAGACACATGAAAACTGATCTGACCGATCATGTCACATGCCCATGAATAGAATATGTATCAGATCTAAATCCACATATGTGACTCAAATCGGATTTTACATATCTACACGTCACTAAGCAAAAATGAGAATTTCAGCTTGCTAATTTGAATATCTATAACCATGTCCAATTCACTGAATTTACCCCAGTGACCTCCAGTATAAATAACATCTCAGAGATGATCAAGAGATACAGAAGGCTCCCAGAGCAAAATTGTATGTGTCACAGCAAAGGGTCTGAATAGTTACAGTATGTCCAAGAAAAAATTGTTTTCCTTTATAATACAATTTGTAAAAATTCATAAAATTCATGTTTCACCTGTTCATTAAGTTCAGCTTGGCAATGAAACTGTTCTCATATTTATTTCCAGCTAACTGGATACAAGGAGTGTGAGCTGTAACCACGGCAGACCTGTTAAGAACAGTGTAATGGAAAAGCTAGAAAAACCTACTGTAGTGTTGTGGATAATACTGCTGACTAACATGGCAAGCCAGGGTTTACTTTCCTATCTGGGAAAGCACACCACATTACACTAACACTTCTTACCTATCACTGGAATATAATTACATTGTCAATGTATTATTTAGAAATGACTCTATGAGGTTCTGCTAAATGACATGAATGTACGTAAAGAGCAGAAGGGCATTAGCACAGCTAGATAAAGCTGTATTTACACAAAGTGAAAAAAATAATCTGCCTCACTATGCCACTGAGATGCAATTTCTTTTGAGATCTGGTGAACAACAGGTTTGATTGGAGCTCAAGCACAACTATTTCTTTACAAGGAGCAGTTGCTGACATATGTGCAGCCAGAGTATGCAACATTTATTCAGTGTGCAATAAATGTTTAAACAGAGACAATGAGGCTTGAATATGTGACAAATTGAGTAAATAAGATTTTCAAACTCTTGGCATTTTTCTTCCAGTGCAACAATGAGCAGAAATTAGTAGAAAGTACAACTTCACTCCATTTGAATCAATCATGATGATCACTGATCAACCTTTGTCAACCTTTTCAGTGATGATTTTCTACACTGTTACTGCCATGGGTATCTTCACAAAATCAGAAGATAATTTCAGTTTCTTCAACCACACCTCATTTTAAATTCCATTTGGTGTGGTAAACTATTAGCACTCTAGCTGCCCCTGTGTGTCATTGCTCATTTGCATAAAGTTTAGTCAGAGTTGAACTGTGTTGCATTGCTCTGATCACTCACTTTAAACGGCCTTGCATCACACATTTGTCTCAGCTCAGAGTAAAGGTGTGACATTTTCACATCTTTTTGATCTCTGGTTTTGCTGTGGAGGCTTCACTGAAAACAAGAGCAAAGAGAATCTTGGCAAGCCTAGTTTTGCCGGACCACCATTAGCCATATAGCAACTGTCACAGAGGTGTTTGTTTACATATGGTTTTATTTAAGTGTGTGGTACAGAAAATAGGGGGAATGAATTTAATTCAGAAATGAAGAAATATTTAAAGATAAATAGAGGATCTACCATCAAAAGAACAAAGAAGACCAAGAACGTGTTGTTGATTTTAAGAATTGCAATTAGTAATTGTAACTGGTCAGAATAAAAGTTTAAATGTGGCTGTGTAAGGCTCTATGGAGTTTTATAAACATACTAATGAAATGTCTCCACACCAATAAGACACACATGTGAAATAAGACCAATTCAGCTGTCCTCTCTCTGTGAGATATGATACTGTGTAAATGTTGCTGAGTTCATAGCCGTCCTGCTGAGCTTGTGAACTAAGCAATACTGAGCCAATGATGTGGGCAACGCCCATGGTGTTACGTCGAACAAAGCTCCAGAAACACAAAAATCAGAGGGTCTTCCTGTATTATTTCCTAATATTCAGCCATGGTTCACGCTGAAGATACTACCATTCTTTGGTCACAGTTGGGAAAAAAATCTTTCTGGTTTGCAAACCAGTTTATGTCGGTTGGAAACTCACTGAATGGTTTTGGATTTAGTTCACAAACTGGAATGTGAAATATGTTGAACTAACAACAGATGTTGTCGTAGCGCCACTTTAATTTCTCTCTATAAAATACAGCTGAACTAACACTTCCAAATTGTGCATGTGCATTTCAACATTAGGAGTCATTCAGTCAGTAAGCGAAAATATCTCTTCCAGGCCGGCCAGGTAGGTGGTCCAGCAAAATTTCTGTTTCTAGGAGTCCCTAACTCTGCAGCAGGTTTTATTGTAAACATAACCCCACCCCCCACAAAAAAGTTGTCTGTAAGCCCTTATCCAGTTCAGTTGTGTTGAATCCGGAGCTTACCCGGAATCACTGGGCACAATCCAGGAACACACCCTGGAGGGGGCACCATTCCTTCATTGGGTGACACACTCACACATATGGACACATTTGAATTGCCAATCCAATGTGTGTTTTTGTACAGCGGGAGTAACCAGAGCACCCAGAGAAAACCCATGCGGACACAGGGAGAACACATCAAACTCCTCACGTACAGTCAGCCGGAGTGGAACTTGAACCCACAACCTCCAGGTCCCTGGGACACTACCTGCTGTGCCACCGTCCTGCCCACATTAACTGCAGTCACAGGTAATTCCGAAGCTTGGAGGCCTAAAAAAAAAGAAGCTCTACACTCTGTTTTAGATTTTAATTATTCTAGGCACAAACAGGCATCTAACATTAAAACGTTCAAATTTCCTGCTCGTGTCAGAGCTCTATGTCATAAGGATTGGGACACTGGGACAAGTGTGGAGATGGAAATAAACCAAAAAATATATATATTTTTAATTTAATTTGTTTTTTTAAACTTGTACAGTAGCTAATATACACTACATTGCCAAATGTATTCACTCGGCTGCCTTTGCATGCATATGAAATTCAGTGACATCCTATTGTTAATCTGTAGCGTTTAATATGATGTCACCCCAATGTTTGTAGCTATAACAGCTTCAGTTCTTCTGGGAAGGCTTCAAGGTTTATGAGTGTTGTAGTGTGGTAACAGTATTTGAATTATTTCTGCTTAATTGTGGTTATCAATTATGTATTATTATTACTATTATTATTATTATTACTAATTTTAGATGATAACAATATTAATAATTTATCAGAAATGTGGATACTATTCACGTTAGGGTGTGAGTTTTCAGGATCGTCTGACTTTATGGACAAACTCTCTACACAGTATTATTTCAAATTAAAGAACACTTTATTGGAAAGGAATAATAAGCAGTTAATAAACATAACACAATTATCAATCTCACAAACAGAATCAACGCAGATGAAACCCTTATGAGTCTAATAAGTGGCTAGGCTATTGGGCTTGTGAATAATGTGTTGCTAAATGAAATATAACTAATGACTCATATGTAAATTTATCAAGAGTATTAATTAGGCATCCGCTCTGAAAATATTTTTTCTTGAGCTTACTCTTAGCGCAGGTCGACCAACCGATGGGCACAGGGGTTCCGTTGTGGTGGCAGCAGAGTGTTCAAGCCCTGGCTCGTCCTTTTCTCCCAGTGGGAGCTGCTGAGGCTGGGCTTGCTAAGGAGTCATCACTAACGGGGGGGGGGCAAGCTGCTTCAGGCGACCTCCGAGTGTTGTGACGTCAGTTGAAGAATTTCCTCTCTGCTCGCTGACCTGGTTGGGACCCCAAAAGGGGGCGTCAAAAAAAGCTCTCGTCTCGAATTTTCAGAGGTGATGTCTTAAAGTCTGTGTATAAAGTTCATAAAAAAATTCACCAATCTCAGAGGTGATATCTTATTCTAGCCAAAAATAAGTTTCATCTGCTTTGATCAGCTATAAAAACGAGGCTTTGACTGGGAAACAATAAAACCACAAACAACAAAGTAAATTGAGGCTAGCTGATGAAGGTTTTTTCTACAGGTTTAACCCTTGTTCAGTTGTATAAGATTGGTCCATTATCAGCCCTTTCTGCCTGTTTTTTATGTCGTGCCGTTATGCCCACTTGGGAGGTAGGCATTCTCTGATTGGCTACTGGGTTTGGGAAGTACACGTGACCATCTCAAATTCCCAGTAAAAAAGGACATGCTTATTGCTGCTTGGGTGGATAAAGCATCCTTGAATTAATACCTCATATATACTTGAATGTTAATACACTGAGTTTACTGATGTAGTTACACCAACTATTCTAGTTATTAGAGATTAATTAACATTCTTTTAACTTGAAAAAGGAATTGGTCTTTGTGATTTCGAAATGCATATTAATTTGTCAAATCAATTCATGTTAGTATATATTCACCAGAGAATAACATATGATAGACAATAATAAAACATTACATAATGCATAACTGGATTCAGAAAAGCATGCGTGTTCAATATAACTCTTTTTTTTGGGGGAGGGCAGCAATAAAACGAGAGAGAGAGAGAGACAGAGAGAGACACACATACACATAACGGGGTGCCTTGTGATATGATTCCCCAAAGGTCCACTTGGAGGCATTGTTGGTCCATGCTGTTCCGGTTGGATTGACTATGATGTTTTAAGAACAAAATAAGTGCATATTGGGGGCACCTGGTGATCTCAAGATAAGATTAAATCCGAAGCTGAGGGTGATAAATGCTCTGGGGGGGTCTTGGGTCTCCTCACATGGTGAGTTTTATGAGTCAGTTCTCAGGCTCTGGTGAGTTATTTTTTGGGCTAATGGCATTTCTGGTCATCATAAAGTTTGAAGAAAACCATTCAGTGTCATTATGAAACATTCTGTGTTAATCTCAGGGACACTGGACACTCCAACAGACTGGGTGTGTGTTTCATAGGTTCCCACAGCTCACTGCTGCGGAATATGAGGTTTTTAAAATAAAAAAAAGTCAAAGGTTGAATCTTAAAATTTCTCCATTTCTTGATCACGATCCAGAGTCTTAAGAAAAATGTTCAGCGTACCTGGGCCTTCCTCCCCCCTTTTTTCAGTTTTGTGGTTCGGTAGGGAACATGGAGCTGGAAAAAAAATGGCTGTGGAGGGAGGTGAGATCACCAAGCACATTCAAATACATTTTCAAAACTGATGTCTTCCTATCAGGGTGTATGGGTGCATATTAATTGTTGTTGTTTGTGTAATGAAGGAATTCTAATTACTTATGGGTAGGTCTTGTTCAAATGCTCCCTCGAGGGCTGGTTCTTTGACATTGCCCTCGGCTTCATCTCTAAAACTTGGGGTCCACCTCTCTGGACTCTCATGTCTAACAAACTTAACCATTTTATCAGACCAAGTTTCTAACCTGCTCTGTAGTGCTTGAGTGCATTTGAAATAGAACCCAGCTATACCAAAGGTCAAAAGATATCCTAATAATAATAATAATAATCCTACCCGTGCAACTAGTAAGGTGTCTGGAGTGGACCATGCATAGGTGACAGGCTGTACTGACCAGAGGGGTTGAGACGACAGTTATCAATAGAGTTTAGGTCAATGACTTGGGTTCCCTCATATTCTAGGCGAGTCAGTGTTTTGGCATCTAGCTCGATGGTGTGCTTGGAGAAGAAATCTGAGATTTCTGTGTCACTCTCATATTGGTCAGGGTTCAGATGATACAGCGCCAGGTCTCCCACATGTAGGATTGCATTTACGGGGATGTGTACCCAGAAAGTCTAGCTAGGCAGGGGTACACTTTCTGAGGTGTCATGTTGATCATAGGTTAGTAGGGCCTCTCTAAAGGGAGTGTTATGGGAAGATTAATGATGAATGCAAATTCTCTGTCTTGGGGATTGACATAAATTCAGGGGGCTCCCTAAGATGTAAGCTAGGTGAGCCTGGAGATCAGTGACTACTTCTTGAGTGGCTGTAGACAGAATCTCCTGTACTAAGTATAGAGGAACCAGATAGGAGGGAATCCCCCCCATGGCTAAGCTGTCCACAGAGGAGCTGATTTCTTGTAGCATATCATACAATAGCATATTCACAAGTTGGATGTGGGCAAGGTCGAGTTGTACTACTGGAAGCAAGGAGTTAACCGTCTGGAGCGTTATGTTCAATGCAACATTGTGAGCATTGAGTACCACATCGGAGCCTTGTAGGGTTTGCCCAATTATTTGCAGGTGTTGTTGCTGATTATTTAATTGGGTTTTACTGTATGGATTTTCAACCTGCAATTCCCCTACTTGATGTTTGAGCATGGCTAAGTTAACGGTGTTGACGGTGTCATGGCCATGCAGGGAGGACGAGGAGACGGACGTAAACGCAAGGAAGGGGGGGCTGGGGCGGAGACAGGAACAACAACAAAACAAAGCCATGTGCAAAGAAAGGAAAACAGACTAAACGAGACGAGGGCGTGACAGATGCCCCCTCTTGAACGCGCAACTCCCGGGGCGCGTAACCTAGACCCCCCCAGAAGCTGGCAAAGGAGGGAGCATGGAAAACAAGACAGGAAACCAACAAGAGACAGGACTTGACAGGACGGGAACAGACACGAAATGGAACTGGAGGCACGGGACTAAACTAACAGATGCTGGACATAACTAGAAACAGGAGATGGGAATCGTGAAAAGGCAGGAGCAGACACGTGACTGAACAGGGTGCTGGACATGAGGCAGGATATGACTAACAGGGGACTGAAACTTGGACTGGACCGGACTAAGCAGGGGAACAGGGACCAAAACACTCACAGGAACAGACACGAACACGGTAACGGGGACAGGAATCGAAATGAAAGCCGACACGGGTACAGGGACAAGCACAGAGACAGGGATCAGGACAGGGACAGACAGCGGAATCAAAATAACATGGGGGTACCCAGGACTGGCAAATGTCTGCGGGGCAGTCCGAGGAACCAGCCTGGGCACAGTTCTGGGGATCAGCCCCGAAGTCCTTGGGGCCGTCGTACGGGCCCTACCCACAGTCTCGGGGGCAGAAACGGCCGTAGAAGCCGTTTTCACCATTTTCACGAGCAGAGGAGCGGCTGGCTGCGCTGCTTTCACGAGCAGAGGAGCGGCCACGGAGGCAGGGGAACCTGCAGCGACGTCGTCCACGGAGGCAGGGGAACCTGCAGCGACGTCGACGGAGGCAGGAGAAACTGCGACGTCGTCCACGGAGGCAGAGGAATCTGCGACGTCGTCCACGGAGGCAGAGGAATCTGCGACGTCGTCCACGGAGGCAGGGGAACCTGCAGCGACGTCGTCCACGGAGGCAGGGGAACCTGCAGCGACGTCGTCCATGGAGGCAGGAGAGGCGGGCGTCGCGCTTACGAAGACAGGAGCGGCTGGCTGCGCCGCTTTCACGCTGAGAGGAGCGGCTGGCTGCGCCGCGTTCTCGCTGAGAGGAGCGGCTGGCTGCGCCGCTTTCACGAAGAGAGGAGCGGCTGGCTGCGCCGCCTTCACGAAGAGAGGAGCGGCTGGCTGCGCCGCCTTCACGAAGAGAGGAGCGGCTGGCTGCGCCGCCTTCACGAAGAGAGGAGCTTGTGCTGCTCGTCGGGCTCGCGCTGGATCTGGAGTGTGAAATCCTCCGGAATCGCCCTTGGAGACCTGGGCTTGGGCTATTCGCACGGCTCGTGCTGGAGCTGTTGAGGGTTCGAGAGGTCCAATGGGCGCATTCATGAGGAAATCCCAGATGTCCCCTGAACAAGGATCCTCACGAAATGCGCCCCTGTTAGCCTCACCGCCTTTGCCCTGAGGCTTGAGGCTAACAATACCAACCCTCAGCGCCCCCCCAAAATTCTCCCCGGACTTGAGGGGTTAGTTCACTGGCGAGGGGGGGGCTCCAGCCTGCTGCTTCCACTGACTCCGTTGTTTGCGGGGTGTGGAGGACCTCTTAGCCTCCGCTACATACCCCACTGGAGTGCCAGGACCCGAACTGAAAGGAGTACGTCTAATTGCACACCGAGCAAACGGATTCCTTGCTACGTCCATAGTGTAGGTCTGGTGTTCTGTCATGGCCATGCAGGGAGGACGAGGAGACGGACGTAAACGCAAGGAAGTTTTATTAAACATAGATAGACTCAAAATAAACACGGGTAGATACACAGAAACTAGATAAGACTAAACCAAGAATTCACCAGAGACAGAAAGTAGACAGCCATGAACTGGGGTAGACATGTGAGACACACAAAAGGGAGTAACACACATCTACGCACACAACACCAGACAAGGGAGCACTGAAACAAAGGGACTATATAGGAAGGCAAGCGAGGAACACCTGAAGACAATAATGAGACAGAGGCAGGACTAAGGTGGGGCTGGGGCGGAGACAGGAACAACAACAAAACAAAGCCATGTGCAAAGAAAGGAAAACAGACTAAACGAGACGAGGGCGTGACAGACGGCAGACGTTCAGTAGGGATTCCACAGTTGCAGCTGCCATTAACAATCCCCCTATGAAACATTTAGCTCATTTATTAAAACCACTGAATTCTTTTGTAGCTGGTGGAGCATGTGAGTTATGACAGCTTCTGCATGGCTGATAGCTTCCTCAGTCCATCTAGCTACATTCCAGCCAGTTTGCAAAGTGGTTACAGGTAGGTTTTTCCTACATGTTTCGGTGGGATTCAACCTTACAAATACCCTCTGGGTATGTTAGTGACAGTTAGTGATTAGCAATCCTGGCTGGTCTTTCAATATTATTCCAGAGTCAGGACCTGGTTCAATCACTTCAGGAAGTATGATGGTTCCTAGGGAGCCAATGATCAGGAGAATGAGCAGCGGCACCATCCTACCAGGAGAAATGCTCATGATTAGATTTGAGTAATTACGACGAGTCACTTTTAGAATATTTCACCACTATACCCCCTTTGATAAAGGTTTTATACCTAGGTTTAAACACTCTAAAATAATTAACGGCGAGGGACTAGGGTCTTGCACCCTGAGTGTCCTCAGTCTGTCTAGAAGCTTGTTGCCTGCTGAAGAGTGAGAGGAAGAGGGGAAGAGAGATAGAAGAACTAAGGTTGAGACCAGAAGGCTGTAGTTGGTTGTTAACCAACACCCATCTTGACTTTGGTTCTATAGTTTTATAACCTAACACAAACGTTAGTGTCCCCTACAGGTCCCATGGAGGTTTTATGTGGCCTGATATGGTTGCGGTGGACCAATTTGAGATCGGCACTGCCCTGACCTTTGTTGATTTTGATCTGGTACACAATGGGGGACAGTCTGTCTATAATCTCATAGGGACCTGACCATTGGGATAGGAATTTTTGGGCCAGATTCCCCCCTGTTTTTCGTGATTTTCCAACAGGTTGGACAAAGATGTAGTACCACACTTTGTCCCCTATTTGGAGTTCGTTGTGGGATGCCTTGTGATCATAGTATGCTTTGCAACCATATGCACTTTTTTCTAGTTTCTGCTGGGCAAATGCAAAAGTGGCTTTGAAATGTTTCCGCCAACCCTCCATATACTGATGAGTGGTGTAGGCTACTGCTATGCTAGCTTCACCTGGCTGATATAACAGATGTAGAGGCAGAGTCATCTGTCTCCCTGTCATCAACTCAAAGGGTGAAACCCTGACTTCATCATGTGGTGTCACACGTATAGCCATCAGTACAAGGGGTAACCTGATATCTCAGTCTTGCTGGTTTGCTGCTACATACTTTTTCAATATGTTAACAACAGTTCTGTTGACTCACTCTACCTGACCTGAGCTTTAAGGATGGTAGCTAATGTGAAAGCTGGCTTTTACTCCCAAGAGCTGCCAAAGCTGCTGCATGACCTCTGCTGTGAAATGTGTCCCTCTCTTAGAGTCGACACAGCTGGATAGACCAAACCTTGAGATGTGGTTCATCAGTAAGTAGGCAGTGGATAGCGCTGTCATTCAGTGTGGGGAGGCATTCTACCCATTTAGTGAATACGCACGTGACTGTGAGGAAGTACCTGTTACCTCTCACTGTTTGGGTGAGTGGTCCAATTCAGTCTATCTGGAGGTTTGACCATCACCCCCCTGTGGTATTGAGGAACCACAAATGCAGGTGAAGTGTGTGAGTCAGTGGTATGAACAAGCAAGCCTTTGATGACCTGGAGAGATGCTCTGGCATCGTATAGGTCTTTAAGGCCTGGTATGGTGTCAAGATCTTGAGCTGAAATAGGACATGTAGATGAGTCAGAGACATTCATAAGCATTTTGGAAATGGACGATTCCTGAGCCTGGAGAGAAACTAAGTCGGCGTCAGAAAAAGCAGGTTTAAAGGAGACAATGGTATTTTAGCATTGCCGGGTGACGCTGTCGCTGTGGTTCGAGACCGTCTAATAGCTAGGGCATCAGTGTCGGGTGGGTTTGGATATAGGGAGGGATCGAATGTCCACGATCTGCCTTTGCGGGCCCCTTGTTTGGCTGAGCTATCTGCCTGATCTTTCTTTGTCATCTCCGGGGATTCGAGAGTGGCCTCTCACTTTCTTCCAGTAGATCTGTAGATCATGTGTGTCTACTAAGTGTTCACATGCTGCAAAAAGCTTTTTGTGTTTGACTGGCTTTTTGTTTGATGTTGTGAATTTGTTGGTTTTCCACAGTTTTAAGTGGCATGTGAAGCATAGGCACATGTAGTCTGTGCAGATTACCAACATTTTTATGCTTTTCTGGACCGCAGACTGAATTGTGATGAGAATTCCTACTATTTCAGCATATTGGGAGGACTGAGCTCCTAATTTGAACATTAGGGGTTCGTGAGGCCACCCGTTTATTCCGAAAATGTCCACTTCTGCCATTAGTGTGTGTTCTCGGTGGAACGAACAACAATCCACATTTGCAGTGACAAGGTCACAGTGGTGTCGAAAGTGGTGGTTAGCCATGGTAGGTACTAGTGTTTCAGGAGTTTTGTGGCACTTGGGAAGGGATATCTCCTTCCCATTGTCTGCAGGAGGCAAGTCCTGTGCCTAGAGGGCTCTTGCAGTTTTGTGCGTAACGTACCTCCACGTACGTACCACGTACCTTTGAAGAGCTATTAGCCAGGAGGCTGCCTGAGCATTAGTCACTACACCCTCTCAAATTCGTTGGCTGTTCAGGAAAGTGACTGGCTGATGGTGAGTTTCAACAATCACCTTCTGACCACCTAGGTAGTTGGAGAAATGTTTGACTGCCCACACTGTTGCTAGTAGTGCTTTTTCGCAGTCACTATATTTGTGTTCGGCAGCCAGAATAGGTTTACTAATATAGGCTATGACACATTTGTCTTGGCCATGTAATTGATACAGACCGGCGCTGAGACAGTGGTCAGAGAATCCCACTTCTAGGTAAAATTTTTTGCTGCTGTCAGGATAGGTGAGGCAAGGGGCCGTGCACAGTTTGATTTCAGTGCTTGCATGGCTTATTCCTTATTCAGGTGAATTGTGTATCTTTTTAGTTTAAATGAAATGGCGTAAGTAATTGCATACCCCTAAGAAACTACGGAGTTCCTTAAGATTGATTGGTGCTGCGAGGTCTGTTACCTGTTGTACTTGACTCATTTGTGGTTCAACGCCATCAGTGCTTACGAGTAGGCTGATATAATTCACTTTTGTTCTACACCACTGACATTTGAAGAGTGATATTTTCACACCTGCTGTCATGAGATGGCCAATCACATGATCAATCCATGTCCAGTCCATGCTGTTCCTACTGGATTGAACTATGATTTTTAGAGAAAATTGGCACATTGGGGCCATTTGATGATCTCTCTTAAGATTAAGTCAGAAGATGAGTATGATAAATGCTTCGGGGTGTCTTGGGTCTTCTCATGTGGTGAGTTTTATGAGTCAGTTCTTAGGCTCTATTGACTATCTTTTGGTGTAATGGTGTGTCTGTCATAAAATTTGGAGCATACCATTCAGTGTAGGGACGAACCTTTTTGTGAGCATCCCAGGGTCAAACTGGAAAGAGGGTTTCATGACCTTCTGGTCTCCAAACAGACTATGTGTGTGCGTGTATGTGGGGGGTGGTTTCATAGGGTCCTCACAGCTCAAGCTTGTAGAATGTAGAATTCCTCTTTGATCATAAGAATGGAAAGTCGGAGGCTGAATCTTAAAATTTCTCCATCACCTCATCTGGATAATCCATAGTCTTGAAAAGGTTCAGCATACCTTGGCCTTCCTCCACTACAAAATTAATTATGCATCCACAAAATATGTCTGCATAAACAATATATTTTACACACGTGCACATATTTGGTTGCACAAAACCTTTTCATACATGCTAAAACAATTTCTACAGCTGCTAATCTTTTTCTAACATTCAACATCACACAGCCAGATACATGCATGCAAATATTTCACACACACAGAATGTGAAAATACTTGTGAAAATTATTTCACAAACTTAAAATATTTGTGTCCTCTATCTTAAGCTGCATTTCATTACACTAAACAGTACACTTGTAGCCCATACACACTGTTCATATGATATCTGCATAAGGAAATTTATTTGGTTAAATTCAGAATGCCCTTATGTTAAAGACAGCATTGTGTTGACAGCAAAGTTTGATCATGGTTTCTACAGTAAATAGCCAACAAAGTGTGAACTGCATGAACAGTGACAAGTCTCATAATAGTCTCAGTAAGAGGTTGTGAAGGTGAGAC
Source organism: Hoplias malabaricus (assembly GCF_029633855.1). NCBI lineage: Eukaryota > Metazoa > Chordata > Actinopteri > Characiformes > Erythrinidae > Hoplias > Hoplias malabaricus. The sequence continues at coordinate 44,352,490 of NC_089805.1, forward strand.
GGTCCTGCACATGCAGATGGCTCCAAAATGCAACCCCCAAAATTTTCTGAGTCATGTTGGCATGGAGTTCAGTCAGAGTGTGGGTGGTGCAATTAAGTCCTAAACTCGCTGGACATGAGTAAGTTAGGGACACCCAACATGGAAAGTCTTTCTTCAGTATCAGATTAGATTTGATAGGTAGCTCGTTTTTCAGCTTGTAAGTGAAACATAAACTGTGTTTGATTAAAAAAGAAATTATATATATATATATATATATATATATATATATATATATATATATATATATATATATATATATGTGGGTGAGTGGACACAATAATACCTTCATTATATTCATGAGAATAAACAGCTGCTTACCTGATTGCCTAGACACTGGTTTGTGCTTGAGTTTGCTCCCTCTAGGATTTAAAGATAAGCAAGAAGAAAAAATGAATTGGATTTTACATACTTAGACGTACTCACTATGAATGATGAAATTGGTTTGTTTTGGGAGATTTGCACATGGTTCTGTTTTTGTTTTTTGTATTAGCATAGATGTCCAACGAGGTTTTGCCCATGTGTTTGATCACAATTTTAACAGGGCACAGTAAACGCGTAGCAGAAAGTGGGTCGTCTGAGATTGGCTTTAGCCATGCAGTGTCATTTTCATTGTTCACCCGGTCATTTTTTAAATAAGTTGAATGTTTCAATGCACAGAAAGAAGTGTCTGTGTCAAACAGCCCCAGGGACCTGGAGGTTGTGGGTTCAAGTCCCTGTCACTGTCCGTGAGGAGTTTGGTGTGTTCTCCCTTTGTCCGTGTGGGTTTCCTCACGGGTAGGTTCCGGACCCATTGCGATCCTGAATTGGGACAGCCTTGGCCTCCATGGCCTAATGGAGACCGGCCTGGAACCGGAAGGTTGCTGGTTCAATCCACAGGACCGGTGGGGACATCCATGGCTGAAGTGCCCTTGATGGCTGCCTGCCGCTCTGGGTGTGTATTCATAGCCCCTAGGGCACTAGTGTGTGTGTGCGTGTTCACTGCCACTGATGGGTTATATGCGGAAGACACATTTCATTGTATATTGTACAGTGACAAATAACCGCACGTTATTAATTGGATAAGCGGATATACACAGTGAATGAATGATGAATGTTTAATTTTTTTAAAAAAGGTTTCAGTAGGCGTCTCTGCTTCTTCCTCTCGCCAGGCATCTTGATGGTTGCTATTCCTACAGATCAACGCTATGGGTTCACTGTTTGTCCAGTGAATGTTCCGGGGATTCGAATAATTATTCAGGCACTGACAGCAGGGCAAATTCTGCTTTGAAAATTGCTGGGTCTGTAGATATTAAAGGAAGAACATTTTACTGAAAAAAAAAACAATTAAAAAGTGTGTTGTCTCAAAAAGTAACAGCTACAGAGTGTTTTTGATTCTGGACATGAAAAGCCAAAATCCATGTCAACAGAAGTTCCCTACAAATTTCATTACAACATACTTAAGTCTTGTATCTTGGATCTTTATTTTAGATATGAGTCAAGCAAGCCAAATATCTCATGTTAAATACTAGTGGAAGAGGGGAGAACTTCCCATATCTGATTTTTTATGCATTAGATCTTTATCTTTGTCTATTTATGGATAGAAAACTAATGACATTTTGAGATCCTAAGTGTTTTTAGTTGTTAATTCTTGCTGTTATTCATGATGTGAGGGCCATTTCTTAAACTGTTGCTTACAGATTATTGTGTATTTAAATGCTTAGTAATATTTATGAATCCAAATGAAAAATTAGTTGTGTTCCTTTATTAACATGAAATTAAATTTCATTTATAGGGTGCATTTTACAACTTGATTTGTCACAAAAAATTTTAACATATCTCCTAGCTGCAAGAAGGCTTTACATCACTTGAGTATATCAGAAAGGACTCAAGATTAAACATGTATAGAACATTAAGGCAGTTTAAGCACAATAAGTACACACTTAAAATGATGGTTTTGCAAGGGTAATTTATCATAGGAAGTGTTACTTCATAGAACCAGAAGAAGATTAGAACCATAGAACACTAGAAGAAGATTTTTCATGATTAAAGTGTTTTTGACTGATGAAGAATGTGCTGTAAATGGTTCAGTATAGCACTTTTTAGAAAAGGGTCCAACAATGGTTCCTCTATTGTTATAATAGAGCAAAGTTGCTCCCAGTACAACTTGCATCCTTTGCCCACAACTCTTGCCAATAGAGCATCCCATTGCTACAGTGGATATCCATCACAGCCAGCCATGCCTGGTCAGTGTTATCATTCTGTTGATGGCTGATGAGGAGTATTGCGTTCATTCATTCATCATTTTTCTGCTTGATCCATTTCAGGGTTGCAGTGGCAACAGGGCGAGGAAAGAAACCCAGGCATCTCTGTGACCCACAGCTTCCACAAACTCCTTCTGGGGGATCCCCAAACTTTCCCAGATCAGCTGGGAGATATATAATCTCTCTACCGTGTCCTGGGTCTACCCTAGGGCCTCCTTCCTGTAGGACTGGTAAACTTCTGACTGACTGGTAAACTCTTCGCCACAAAAGTCCTGTGTTATGGCATTACTGCTGATGCTGCACCTAACCTACAATCAACCTCATGATCCCATATTTTGTGCTGTGTTGTGTGCTTAAAATCTTATTCACGTGTATGAATAACAGTGATTTAGAATGAGCAGACATTTGTGACACACACTGACTGAAAATGAAATTAGAACATTGAAATATATGAGGGAGCCTTGACGACAGCCTCTTCCTCCTCATCCTCCACTTCTAGATTCATAGACACTACACCTGTAAAAACAACACTGAAATGGGCATCATGTTTAGCTAAGCTTCATGAAAGGCTAATGATTTTATTGCCAAACAGCAAGAGCACGAATAAATCTAAAACTAAATGTAATTCTTTAATGCTGCTGGATTTTGCAGTGTTTTGGGACATTGTTTGAGATCAAATAAATACATACAATGAACATACATGTACTAGTGGTGTCAATTAATTGAAACATTTAAGTGAGTTAATCACAAGGACTTTCTGTGATTAGCCATGATTGAAGTTAGTACTTCCTTTTTTCTGGAAGGGAGATAAAAAAGGGAATTTGTTGAATGGTATACACAACAGATTAAAGGAAACTATTGATGTTACTTTAGTATAACATTTCAGGGTAACTTTTATGATATTTTAATTAGAAGGTGTTTACATTGCCTAATAAAACAGCTAATATATAACTAGGCTCTGTAAGATGAAGAAATTATGGGAGGAATTAAAAAAAAAAAAAAAAGATGAACATTCAATTTTCCAGATTAATTAAATGCGTTAATGTTGACAGCACTAGTATGAACATGGTTGATTATTTGTCCAGTGACTTTTATTTCTTAGTTTCAAAACAGCTTTAAAATCATACATAGGCCAACAATAGAAAAACAGTTCAAAAGAAATTCTTCCCTTAAAACACTATTGATACTAAATCAATTAAATAAAGTGTAGGTTAAAACCTTTTTACAAACACTTTAAATAAGAACATTTGGGGAAAACAAAACATGCTCTTCATAATTTAATCATTGTCTCAAATAAGTGTGTTTCACAAACTTAGTTTTTACTTGTTAAATTATTGAATATTTTCTTCTGGCTACAGAGGAATTGATCTTATGCTAACTTAAAATCTTCCAGCTAATAATCATTTTGTGTTTGACTGAAAAATAACTGAATTAAAAATCTACTTTGCTGAAAGAGAATTGAAAATATTATGGCAAAATGATGCATCTGGATTTTTGGTTTGTCCTTGCTTAATTAATTCAATTAGCCAACCTATACAACTATGTGTGGCACAAGGTTGGAACACACCCTGGAGGGGGAGCCAGTCCATCCCAGGGCAACACACTCACACCTATGGACACTTTTGTGTAGCCAAGCCACCTACCAACATGCGTTTTGGAAAGTGGAGCACGTTGACGAAACCAACGTGAACACAGGGAGAACACACCAAACTCCTCACAGTCACCCAGAGCGGGGACCCTGGACCTGTGTGACCCTGGAACTGTGTGACAGTGACACCACCAGTTGCAACATTGATGATATTTCTTTATTCCAAAGTTTCCCAATTAAACGGTCAAATGTTCATACATATGCTAATTTGAAGTATTCTTTTCTCTTTCTTTGACACATCAGGCTCTTTTTTTCATTCATTCATTCATTTTTCATTCATTATCTGTAACTGCTTATCCAATTCAGGGTCGCGGTGCTCCAGAGCCTACCTGGAATCATTGGGCGCAAGGTGGGGAAATACACCCTGGAGGACACTTTGGAGTCACCAATCCACCTACCAACGTGTGTTTTTGGACTGTGGGAGGAAACCGGAGCACCCGGAGGAAACCCACGCGGACACAGGCCCCTGGAGCTGTGTGACTGCGACACTACCTGCTGCGCCACCATGCCGCCCAGGCCCTTTTTTGTTATAGCTTATTATCAAATTTGTATGGAAGTCTGATACTGCCACACTGCTATTTCATTATTTTGAGATACTAAGTCAATATACTGATATAGTATCTCATTATTTTGGGATACAAAGACAATAAACTAAGATATTTAAAAAATCCAAAATGTTTTCCACATAGCATTATGCAGCACTGAGCCCAATGCATTAGCTAAATCTTAGAAAATAGCATGTAGATCCTTACCTTCTTTCCTTGTTCTGAATCTGATGAAAGATCATGCAAAAAAACCTGCAAAGCTAGAAACCCCTGCCTTTTGTACTGATGTATCAATACATTTATTCACTTATTCTCATGCAGCTAGTCTGTGCTAATGTGCTCTCACATTAAGAAAATCTACAATAAGAAGACTTAAAGGCTGAAACTATTCTAAACCCAGAACATCCTTCTCCTTTGGGATAAGGATACTCTCTGCTTGTTTCCAATCTTTTGAAATAATCCCTTTCTTCCAAACTACAACCATTACTTTCCACAAAAATGCAAGGTCATCATGTGCATATTTGTACAGCCAATAAAACACACCATTAGGCCCTGGAGCACAACCTGCCTTTGTGTGACAAACCACGTCTTGAACCACACTTCATTTTGGTGGCCCTACATCCATTTGCCACTCTATTTTGTCTATTTATGGAATACCTCCAATGACAACTCCAATTCCTTTGTCTTATTTGTATCAGTTAATTCATCATTAAAATTCTCTTCCAGTTCTCTTTTTCCAACTTTTAAATGATCATATTTCTACTTAATCCAAATAAGGTTTGCATTTTTTTAAAAAATAATACATCAACAATGTACCTTAATTCCAAAGAATCTTTTATTCTTTCTTAACACAATGTCTATATTAGTATTTGTTTCAACAACAGTGGTTTTGTCTCCAATAGCCAGTTGCACAAACTGAATGGTCCAATGTAGCCATGGTTGAACATAAACTGTCCCTACATTCATTTTTGAAATTTTAACTGGCAAATTTAACCAAGTAACAATTTCAAAGTATATTTAAGTTATAACGTACATTTATAACTTAACGTTTTATATACCTTATAGTAGGTGTTAATTCTGCTATAGTATATCTGTTTAAATTAGAAGAAATATTTAAAACTCTCTCTCTCTCTCTCTCTCTCTCACACACACACACACTCACAAACGTCGTGTGCAACAGTGTTTTGATCTGAATATCACTTACACATTACTATATAAGATATAGCATAAGTGTGTGATACAGCCACAATTCTGCGTGTCACTAGTTTTAAACTAACTACTATTTAAGGTTTAGGTTGAACCTTACACCCTAAATTAAGATCAAGCTTATGCTCATCTTTGTGCTGTAACTCATATTCTCCATTCAGATTAATATTCTATTCAGTTTGTCTCCAAATGAAAACTAAATTAAACATATTTACACTTGCAGTACATACAGAATTCAACCCAATATATAAATAAAAACAATTAGCTTATGTTTGTGTCATTTGTTCCTCAAAAGCAGTGTCACTATTCTTTTAAGAAGCTTTAGTATATGTAGAGAACATGGGCAGAGACAAATACAACTGCAAAACTAATGTACATTTTTAAAAGCACCACTTGCATTTTCTATGATGGTCGTCATCTGCACATTCCCCCAAATGATGCTGCAGTAAACAGTGAAAAGTTCCTGCTTGATTCCCAGGATGGTGTGAGATGTCTGTACGTTTTAAACTGTGACTCATTAGCTTTCTCCGAAGGAACAAAATTCACTCAGTTTTGTCTTTGTGAATGCTTTTATTAAACCCAAGCACAACATGCAAGCAACAAAGCAGTGCAGCAAAGGATAAATAATTAAACAAAGTCAAACTTTTTAAACATAATATTACTGTCTGACCATCTTCAGGTTTGATGTTTTACTCTTTTACATAAATTAAAAGTAATGTCTGCCATTGTAAACTATGTCAGAATGTCATGCACATATACTAAAATAAGCGTATTACTTAAACACATTGTATGTTCCCATCGGTAGTTCATTTGCTCTGATCCAAATGTAATGTTTTCCCCTTGGTTGGGTTTGTTAGAAAAATTCCAATGTGTTAAAATACATCACATCAAACTACAACAAAATGTTTTCTATTCTCATGCTAGTCCTGTCTGAAGAACAAGATAATAAAAAATAAAGGAAGGAGGTCTTGTGTTCTGGACTAGTTCTGGATGTGCCGGATACTGAGTTAATACTAAGGACATGGACAATGGACAATGGTGTGCACCATCAGCATCAACATGTTATACTGAAGGTGTGTTTGAAAATGTGAATTGCAAATGTATTTTCCATGTTTATTTACTTTTAGGGTGCTAGTTGAGATTTATTGAGATCAGATCACATTCTCACCAAAGACAAACTCCTTCAGAGTTCATTTGGGACAGATTGGGGCCACCTCCTCTCAAGGACTTGGTGTTGTTTTATCATGTGATTACTGCACTCACGCCCGCCCAAAGGAATCACACCAAAGATCTAAAATAACCAGACTACTTCAGAAATTCAACTTTCACTGTCCAAAAGTAATGATATTCTTTTGATTTGCCAAACAAGCCATATGAGCTAAGCTCGTATTTATGCACATGATTTTGACTTGCTAATTATAATCCTTAAAGTGAAGTGTATCGGTGTAATTCTGGAGTCTCCATGTGTCTTTAGCCAGAATGCCATTTCTGGATTGAAAGATATGAGCCAGAGGGGCAGCCATAGGGGATGGTTTGTAATCTGCACAATTTGGACCCTGGAGACTTGGCCCACATGTTACAGAATAGGAGTAAAAGAAGGTGCCGTGTTTGAAATAACATGATTTACTCTCCCTTCCATTTTTCACAGGAGTGAAGCATGATCCCAGAAAGTCACTGTTCCAGGATTTATCTGCATCATACACTTCAAAATAGAGTTTAATGCCCTTTAACAATCTGACAGGACCAAAATCAAATGATTCACGCCAGCGAGGATTATCATTATTATCAATCACTGCAGTACGTCTGATTTCATGGCCATACTTGACTTGTACAACTCCATCAGTTTTGCTCCAGAAGTCCCCATGTAAACCTCTGGCATAGAGATTGTAAACCCTCAGTGATGCAAGGCCTTTTGCACGTGGGCAGCAATTGGACAATACATTTTCATTTGAATTACAAACACAAGCGCAGCGATCCCTGACGCTGCTCCTTTGGCAAGACCTGGAGCAGACTTTTTTCAAGGCATTTTTAAGGATATAATTTTCTATGGCCTTCTTCAGGCCCGCTTTGGCACGGGGCTTTTTATTTAGCACTGAATGCAGGGGGAGAAGTTTGTACATCACCACGTCAGGGATGGTCTTCAGCGAGTTCAGCCAATTGTTCAGAGATGTTTTATGAGAGCTACTGGAAAAGAAGATATGCTCACCATTAATGTTTCCACCTACAATCTCTGTCTGCCGCTCACTAAACATTGAGCTGAACTTTGCATTAGTATTCATCTTGTTTTTTAATTGTTGACAATATCTATTCTCTGCATTCAGTGTGGCCGATTTGTACATTCCTGAAGCCTCCACATCCAGACAGTCTTTGACCGCTGTATCCGTGATGCCACTCAAAGCTGCCTTGCACTCACTGATTGCTGTTATTGCTTTAATCCCCCCCCCTAACTCCACATTTTTGATATAGTGTGTGCCAAACCTCTCAATTATTTCTTCATAGGCTTTAGAATTATATACTCTGGGAAGAGACTGCACAGCCTGAAGAAACTCTCGATGAAGTGTGGGCGATCTTTTTATCTCGTACCTGTGATGGAATTCGAAATATTTAATGAACATAGGGCATATTTTAGAAGATTTCAAGGCTGCCAATAAGAATAGAATTATTACGATTTAACTCGGGATAAAGCTGGAAAATTATAATGTGGATACCATTTCTATCAGCTACTTGAAACCACACATATCTTAATACTATATTTATTACCAAGTGTAAAAAAATATATATATAGATTAGAATCTAAATTAGAAAATGGGGGCTCTCATTATATTACACTCAGCAAATAAAAGAACATTAACATGCCATGTTTAAATTTGATCTATGTTAAGGATGGCTTTTTTTTTTTGTAAAAGCAACAGAACATATTTAGCATTGATACATTTGCATGTGACTGTAGTATACTAATTATAAAATTATTTTATAGCAAATAACAATGACTCACGTGTACAGCCTGCACTGGATGAGGTGTTTGGTGAAGCTGTACTTATCTTCCTTTGACTTCTCCATACTGAACCGCGCTTCACGGGAATGAGTGCCTCCTAATGAACCCGAACCCTTAAGAATCACATCAAGTCCAAGTTTCCAATCATTGGTGATTGATGAGGTAGAATCTTTCACAAGAGCTTCACTCGACTCAAAGACCTTGCTGGAAACCTTCATTGAACACTTGGATACTGCCCTCCAAAACACCACATCAGCAGGAATCTTCTGCTTCACGTTATTTAGATACGGATTGTTGAACATTTTACAACTGCCATTCCCTATGTTCCACTTTTCCATGTTGATGACATAAGACCCTTTTCTCTCCATCTTCACAATGTCAAAGCCTTCTCCACCGAGATTGTGCCCAGGAACAAAGGCAGCTTTTCTACAGACTGCTGGAGAGCCCAGTTCCATCTGTTCTTCACCACTGACCAAGAACAACAGAGCGCAGTAGAATAAGCTTCTGATAAGACATTGCCACATGTGTCCCATCATCTGAAATGAGAAAAAATATTTTTTTAATTCCTTAAATAAAAACAGAAAAGATCTTTGTGATCTGTGGCACCCAGAGCATCTCTACACCACAGTAAAGCTTAGTATTCAAAGTACAAGCTGAATCTTTTCAGTGTATTTCATTACAACATACTTGCATCTTGTATCTTTATCTGAGATGTGAGTCAAACTAAATCAAAGGTCTCATGTTAAATAGTAGTGTAAGTGAGGGCGGGCCTTCCTATATTAGATCTTTTTTTATGCATCTGATATTAATCTTTGTCTATTTATGGATAGTCAACTAGTGACATGCTGAGATGCTCAGTGTTATTAGTTATTCATTCTTGACATCATTCAGATAAAGGCACTTTTCTGAACTATGACTTACAGATTATTGTATATATTACACCACATGTAATTAAATATTTACATGCTAAGAAATATTTGAAAAAAAAAACAAGTGAGAAACGATTTGTTCATTAAAATTCAATTCATATTTATTTACAGGGTGCCTTTGAAACAGGAGATTTTGTCATTAAAAAAAAAAGCTTAACACAACTAGCTGCAAGTGGATAATGTGCGTATCTCATTTGGTTAAGAGAAAGTACCATTTGCATGAATCAAGTTTCAAAAAGCAAACATAAGAAGACACATGCCTACATCTCTACAGCAGTATTATAACACTATTAATAAAATTAATTTAAAATTAGTGCAATAGGACTTTGATTGAAAAGTAATCTTTAGATTAGTCTGTGAAGCTGTGACTACTGTCAAATACTCAACACTTAAAACAAGCATGAAGTACATAAAAATGAATGAGTGCTGTTAAAGGCCTGTCAGTGCAACAGTAGCTAACAAACTCCATGAAAACGTAATGCATACTGTTAAATGTTGAATAACTGAATGTTATGTGATTATGTTTAGAGCTGTATGAAAATTAATGTCTGAAAATGTGAACAATGATAAGTTGTATTTAGAGTAAAGTAAATGCAATGGAGGGTGGCACAGTGGCACAGCAGGTCACACATCTCCAGGGACCTGGAGGTTGTGGGTTTGAGTCCTGCTCCGGGTGACTATCCGTGAGGAGTTGGGTGTGTTCTCCACGCGTCTCCATGGATTTCCTCCGGGTGCTCCCCTCGGTCCAAAAACACACATTGGTATGTGTGACTGTGTGTGTGAATGTGTGAGTGTGTGTCACCCTGTAAATGACAGGTGCCTGGAGCTTTGTGACACAGACACTAACCCTAACCCTAGCTGTCTGACTGCGACACTACCTGCTGCACCACTGTGCCGCCCTATTATTAATAATAATAGTAATAATAATTTAATGGACTAAAACTAGACTAAAATGGATTTAGTTATTTTAGATAATTAAATGAGTAAAATGAGACTAAAAACAATACACATGTTAGTCAGAAGACTAAGATTAAATCTAAACTCAGCTGACTAAAATAACACTGTATTAGTTTAAGTTTAATATACAGGGTGGGCCATTTATATGGATACATGTGATGAGGTCAGTGAATTGGCCCCATCACCAAGACTGGAATATACATTAAGGAATGTATGCTGGTATTATTACTTACCTTGTGTTTCAGGTCCTGTTCCTGGGGAAATGGCGGCAAATTTCCTGTTTCTCTATGTGCTAGACGAAGGGCCCACGGTGAGGTATAGAGAGGGGGAGGGAAGAGCTGGATTCGGGAACCTGTGAAAGGGAAAAAGCAAATAAGTAAAAATACTAACAAACTATGTACATAGGTAAATACTCACCAGTGAAGCCAGAATAAGGTGTGCCGGGGATATCTGTTATTGGTTATATTGTAGGGAATAAATATCTTCCTGTAAGTAACTTTGTTACCCCTTTGCCAGAGTTGGGTTAGTCCAATTAAGAGAGGGGTGGGGCTAAGTTACTAAAAGGAGGGGGATTCGGCTGCGGTAGCCAGGGAAGGTAGATAGGACTGCAGTACGGACGAACTAGGTCTGTTTAGTTTTAACTCGCTGTTTTTTAATTATTTTCTTTTCTTTATTGGTACCTCTCTTATCATCACGTGTGCTAAGTTTGAATAAATTGTCACAGAATGAGTTATTTTGAGTCCTGCCTGCTCCTTGCTGTGTGAACCCTCACTTCTTCAGCCGTACCCTCCACACTTCAATTCTAACATCCTTCTCACAATACACCTTAATAAAATGGGAATGGTTGGTGATATTAACTTCCTGTTTGTGGCACATTAGTATATGGGAGGGGGGAAGCTTTTCAAGATGGGTGGTGACCATGGTGGCCATTTTTAAGTCGGCCATTTTGGATCCAACTTTTGTTTTTTCAATGGGAAGAGGGTCATGTGACACATCAAACTTATTGGGAATTTCACAAGAAAAACAATGGTCTGCTTGGTTTTAACATGCAGCACCTGAAACTACGGATACTGGAAGCCTGTGCTAGCGTTTCTCCTGCGGTGTTGCTATCAGTGTGTGAAGAGTGGGAGAAGAGGGTTGCATTGACAATCCAACACAATGGGCAGCACTTTGAACACATTTTATAAGTGGTCAGAAACTTGTAAATAACTCATTAAAGAATAAAGTTACGTTAAAACCACACCATTGTTTTTCTTGTGAAATTCCCAATAAGTTTGATGTGTCACATGACCCTCTTCCCATTGAAAAAACAAAAGTTGGACCCAAAATGGCCAACTTCCAAATGACCACCATGATCACCACCATCTTGAAAAGTTTCCCCCCTCCCATATACTAATGTGCCATAAACAGGAAGTTAATATCACCAACCATTCCCATTTTATTAAGGTGTATCCATAGAAATGGCCCACCCTGTAGAATCACACAATTATAAATGTGCATGCAGTATTTTCATTTACACATATAAAGTGATACACAACTGCAGGCTGTGATAATATTTGTAAACATCATTTTCCAAGCTCAAAATATTTGACCCTTTCTCTGAAATATTTTATATTATCTGTTTGAAATGTCCTGATATTTACTTATTTTCTACATTACAAATAAAGCATCATGGTTCAATTCCATCATGCAGATATATAAGATTATAGTTTAGGGTTTTACACAGAGAAGACATAAAAATATATAAACATAAAAATGAGAGACCAAAATAACACCTGTTAACTCTACAATGACTTTAAACAACTCAGAGAACGTGTTTAATGCTGGACTTTATTATGTTCTCCATTGTTTTGTCTTTTGTCTCTGGTTGTTGTCTTCTGATTCACACCATGTCCACTGTGGCATATAAGACATACTTCTAAACTGTGGTTTTAACAGGCATTTTGGGCTTTTTGTTTATTAAGGCTTGTGTGTGCCACACTGTTTCTAAAGTGTGATTTGCTCAAGAGAAGCCATCGCTGCAACCAGACAGTAGTGCACTGTTTATTTATTCAGAATAAACTAATTACATACAGAATAAAGCATGTCTTCTGAATTGAAGAATATTATTCAGGAGTTGTTTTGCATCTGCTGCAATGACAGTGTCTATGCTTTGTTAGTATTCTGCCACAAGACCATTAGTGAGGTGATTAGTGAACCCTAAAACCACTTGTTTCAAAATTTCTTGTATTTAAAAGTGAAATGCTATTATGTTTTGACCAGCTCTCTCAGTCAACAGCAGCAACCACATCATGCCAGCCACTGGCAACAACAACAAGAGTATCCAACAGTCCCAACCAACACAAATGGAGATGGCAGCTGCTGAACAACAGTGAGAAAGACTGCACTGGAAATAGAAAGAATCTAACCACCAAGCAGTGACAAAGATTCCAAGCTCCCAGAAAAGACAAATCCTCCACACCCAGATACCCTCACAAATATAATTCATTCATTCATTGTCTATAAGTCCTTATCCAGTTCAGGTCCGGAGCCTACCCGGAATCATTGGGCACAAGGTGGGAACACACCCTGGAGGGGGCACCAGTCCTTCACAGGGCGACATTCACTCACAGACCTAAGGACACTTTTGAGTTGCCAATTCACCTACCAATGTGTGTTTTTGGAGCATGCGAGGAAACCAGAGCACCCGGAGGAAACCCACACGGACACAAGGAGAACACACCAAACTCCTCACAGACAGTCACTCGGAGGAAACCCACACAGACACAGGGAGAACACACCAAACTCCTCACAGACAGTCACCCGGAAGAAACCCACGCAGACACAAGGAGAACACACCACACTCCTCACAGACAGTCACCCGGAGGAAACCCACACAGACACAGGGAGAACACACCACACTCCTCACAGACAGTCACCCGGAGGAAACCCACACAGACACAGGGAGAACACACCACACTCCTCACAGACAGTCACCCGGAGGAAACCCACACGGACACAGAGAGAACACACCAAACACCTCACAGACAGTCACCCGGAGGAAACCCACACAGACACAGAGAGAACACACCACACTCCTCACAGACAGTCACCTGGAGGAAACCCACGCAGACAGAGAGAACACACCACACTCCTCACAGACAGTCACCCGGAGGAAACCCACGCAGACACAGAGAGAACACACCAAACTCCTCACAGACAGTCACCCGGAGGAAACCCACGCAGACACAGGGAGAACACACCACACTCCTCACAGACAGTCACCCGGAGGAAACCCACGCAGACGCAGGGAGAACACACCAAACTCCTCACAGTCACCCGGAGGAAACCCACGCAGACACAAGGAGAACACACCACACTCCTCACAGAAAGTCAACATCAAACAGATTAAAGCTTTAAATCGTTGTTTGTTAGGTTAACCATTTTCCCAACTCTTAAATATTACTGGTAATTTATTGTGTATCCTGTTTCTTTTTTTTTAAAATTATGTTGCTATCTGTTGTACACAAACATTCGGCACTGATGGACATGGTCCAGGACAGCAAGGTGTTCTGGGGTGTGAAATATATTCACACATTAAGCTGAAATGTCCATGTGTGGATGTTGGATGATTACGGGCTACAGGTTACGGTAAGAGAAAAAAATGTGCAATACACTGTACACTGCATTGCTAAAATGTAGGATCATGTAACAAGCAACCAATCACATTCATACCTGCCTTTTGTCTGGTAACCATCTATGTTCCTTCTGCCTCAAAAGCAGTGCTGCCTCCACACGTGGCTGAGCAATGGAGATCCAAAAGAAGGAGCCTCAGTTAAACCCATTAGCAGCATGCTGGACCTTGATGTTGAGATCAGATCCCATGCGAGAGAGAATGTATATAATGATGCCTACTATGTTCTCAACAACTTTGTGTTCAAAGTTGAGGAAAGTTGAGAGCATTCTCCTCTTCCCCTGTGGGTAAATAAATGAATTTCAAAAACCACCAAGAGGTTCAGATGTTTTTATAGAGCTCTGCTGGCAGATGTTTTAGGTGAAGCACTGTGAGGCCGACTGTAGTCGATATGTGCTCTTTTCCTTTGTTTCTGTCAGGGACAAATATCCAGTGGAACATAAAGATCCACAGCCTTTTCGTGGTAAACAAGGCCTTTCCTGACGTGCACGTGTAGATGCTAATGTAAAGATTCCTATGCATGTTAAGAGACAAGCTGTTTGCCAAAGTGAATCATCTGTATCCCATTATCAAGGGTGCTTTAGGCCATACGCATCTGACCCTTATCGACTTTTGGATGTTGTTTGCCAGCTGCCCTCTACATTGTGTATGGACCAAAAGAATAGGTGCAAAATAATTTGAAATATAATACCCTCAGCATTAACATTCATTAAAAGTCATGAGGGCTATTTCTTAATGTTTATACGCTTTTGTTCCAGTAACAATAATGTTCTTTCTCTAATAAACACATTTTTAAAAAGGAGGTTTTCAGTTTCACAGTAACATAGCTTTAACACTATCTTCCCCAGGGTGCGTACTTGATAGTGTTTGATAAGAGTAGCACTTCTATATTGTTAAACCAACAATGCGTCTAAGGTTGTGAAAACACAGCTTTTGACGATTGTTCAAATAAAGGAAGTGGCATAACACTTCTCTAAAGCGCAACATGCAAATGGTTTGCAATAAACTTGCAATAAAGCAATAATGAAGATGAATAAGACTCCTATTTTTCAGCTTGCATGACTATTGCATTATTTTAAACAATGTTATGAGTGTTTTGGCATGAAATAGATGAGAAACTAGTGGACTTTCTTCCTTCATAGTAAGATCAACAAGATGCCCTAAGTCCTACTTACATCTCTGATATTCTGATTAAATACAGGCCTAAGAGGAAGCTCAGATCAGTGTAGCTCAACCTCCTGACTAATTAGGTCCAAACATGGTAAAGCCGCTATCAGTCGTTATGCTGCTGTCAGTTGAAGCTGTGAGATGTGTTCAGTCTGTTAGTGTTTAAAAAAATTTAAACCCGTTTGAGTTTCTTCTAGCATTAAACTAGCTAGCATTTTAAAAATGTATTTTTTTTAATCATTCCTAGTTTTTCACTTAAAACTTATATTTCTAGCTTAGTTTTAAATTGTTTTATGTTTGTTGTAATGATGTAAAGCACTTTGAATTGCTTCTGCTTATCAAATGTAGTGTACAAATGAATTGGTCATGTCTTGATTTTCCTTACAATTCTGGTCAATGGAAGCATGTGTCAGGAAGCAATTTACAGTATAATAGTTTTTTGCTCTCCCTGTGTCTGCGAGGGTTTCCTCCTGGTGCTCCGAATTACTCCCACATATTAGTAGGTGGATCAGCTGTGTGAAATTTACCAGTGCTGTGACTGCGTGAGTGTGTAAAACTATACACCCGTGCGTGTGTTCATTCATTCATTCATTGTCTGTAGCCCTTATCCAGTTCAGGGTCCAGAGCCTACCTGGAATCATTGGGCGCAAGGCGGGAATACACCCTGGAGGGGGCGCCAGTCAGGGCAACACACACACATACATTCACTCACACACTCACACCTACGGACACTTTTGTGTCGTCAATCCACCTACCAACGTGTGTTTTTTGGACTGTGGGAGGAAACCAGAGCACCTGGAGGAAACCTACGCGGACACAGGGAGAACACACCACACTCCTCAGACAGTCACCCGGAGGAAACCCACGCAGACACAGGGAGAACACACCACACTCCTCACAGACAGTCACCCGGAGGAAACCCACGCAGACACAGGGAGAACACACCACACTCCTCACAGACAGTCACCCGGAGGAAACCCACGCAGACACAGGGAGAACACACCACACTCCTCACAGACAGTCACCCGGAGCGGGACTCGAACCCACAACCTCCAGGTCCCTGGAGCTGTGTGACTGCAACATTACCTGTTGCGCCACTATTCCGCCCCCATTGAAGCAAAATACTAAATTTAAAAAAGAAATTCTGAATAAAAAAAATGCCCGCTTAAAAAAGAAATGATCTTCTCTATTTTGTTCTGCTTACAGAAAATGATTCTTAGTTTGAGCAGCCCTTTCTACCCTCGCCATTGTCCTATAAACAGCCACATAACTGGATCCGCCCCTCACACCTTTTAAAGAAATGAGAATCAGAGAGCTTGAGTGTCCATTTTATTTTGCACTTGTGCTGCCGCCACCAAAAGAGCCCCAAAATGTTATACATTATTTTTATGTATATGTAGTGCCTTGCATGTACAGCCTCACTGCTGGGATGTTTTGTTTGTTTGTAAAATGTATATATAAACAGCAACATGTGATTTGTTATTCTTGTAAATATTTTTTAACTGACAAAAGCCAAAAGAAGTTTAAACTGAGTCATTCATAATCTGTTACCACTTCATCATGTTCAGGGCTGTGGCAGGTATGAAGCCTATGCAGAATAATTGGGCACAAGGCACAACTCACCCAGGACACCCAGGTGACACTTTAACGTTGTGTACTGTCTTATGTAGCACCTTGGCCCTGGAGGAACGCTGTTTCACTGTGTACTGCTGAAATGACCATAAACTTCTTGAACTTGAACTTGACAGGGCACCGGTCCGTCACACACTCGCTCTGGGGGCGGTGGGGGGGGGTCTTCCCAAAGCTTTTATTATGGTTGGTGCCGCTTGCAGGGCATGGCATATTGTTCTTCTTAATGGAGTATGTTGACCTTAGGGTCAACTGCACTGCCTCCCCTCCATCATATTTTTAAATTGCTGTCTTTTGTCGTTCCTTGTCTTGCGTTACATGTCTGTGTTACTGTTGCTTGTTCTGTGCTGTTGTTACTCTACTTACGTAGTTGCTCTGTTGCACTTTAATAATTCCCGCCTTGCGCCCAATGATTCCAGGTAGGCTCTGGACCCACCGTGACCCTGAACTGGATAAGGGTTACAGATAATGAATGAATGAATGATTTATGTAGAAACCTGGCCCTGGCACTGGATATAGTTGAAACGACAATAAATTCCACTTGATTTGATTTGACCTGCAGTTTCTACAAAGCATTTCATTTGAAGACCATAAAGACCTTCAGAGATGACCTGTGAGATCTCTGTAATGTGTAAACTATGACAGATATCTACAAACCTCTGCGCATATGTGTGGTGTGGTTTTTACTGAAAGAAAATAAAATTCATGGAGAAAATTAAGAGAGGGACAAAAATGAGGAAAAAAGAATGTGACCACACTGAAGACAGAGCACACAAACATATGGATTTTGTTGGTTTTAATGACAAGATGTTGCAAAATGATTTGTTGTGGCCAAAACAAAAAAAAAAACAAAACAAACAAAAATAAAAAAAACAGGAGAATTACAAAATATAAATATGGAAACATAAAACTTCAGTTCAACACTTCTGAGAACGCATCGTTCTCAAGAGAGATTGAAAAGTCGCTGATACACTTTAAAAGAAAAGCTG